>NC_044359.1:13841935-14141935 GCF_007364275.1 Archocentrus centrarchus
ACCACAGCCACGACCACGGCCGCAACCACGGCCGCGACCACAGCCACGACCACGGCCGCAACCACGACCACGGCCGCGACCACAGCCACGACCACGGCCGCAACCACGGCCGCAACCACAGCCACGACCACGACCACAGCCACGACCACGACCACGGCCGCGACCACAGCCACGACCACGGCTGCAACCACAGCCGCAACCACGACCACGGCCACAACCACAGCCATGACCACGGCCGCGACCACAGCCACGACCATGGCTGCAACCACGACCACGGCCGCAACCACAGCCACGACCACGGCTGCGACCACAGCCACGACCACAGCCGCAACCATGACCACGGCTGCAACCACAGCCACGACCACGCCCGCAACCACAGCCACGACCACGGCCGCAACCACAGCCACGACCATGACCACCACCACACACTCTGAAAATGTCACCGGTCAGTTTCACAATTGTGTGTACATTACAGTTCCCTGATCATCATGAATGGCCTGACAAAAACTTTCTGATTTGTCTCCTTTGTAGAACTGTATTTTGAGGTTAAGGTGAACGTGTCCATAACAGGCGACACTGACCCAGAACAGATCCTTTGCACCTGGGTACGTTTCACAGAACAGCTAAGCTCTTATTTTTAGATACAGGAAACTATTTTAGCTTCACCTGGCCTAAATATGGCCATGCAGTGATATGAAAAACACATGAATGTAATGCATGCCAGAAGAACCCATGCTAACATCCTCTTCACAGCTCAACTACAGCCTACCTGCCAACTTGATGACAGTGCTTGAATTTCAGCTGCTGCCCAAAGCTCAAAGGTAGAATACATGATTTCCAGAAATATCACACAGTCTGATAAAAGTGAAGTTTTTTCAATGTGAACAACTTAATTCAGCTACTGATCTTACTTCCAGATATCTTCCTAAGTTGCAGTCCAATCCTCCTACCTCCGTAAGTAAGTGTAAAAAGATCTCTAAATGACTGACAAGCTGAATGAATTTGGTCTCTGTGAGAAGATTTGACCAACCCAATGCTGCCATTTAATGTCTCTCAATCATACAATTTTCCTGCTATAGTATTATCACTATTTTGCTCCATGAGCGAAAATCTCACCACTGAAAGCCACCATACAGAAATGCTTTTAAGTTCTGTTCCTTTATGTAAGGACGAACAGGAGAAGCACTGCCAGAGACCTAAAAACTGACCTCCAGCGAGCTGCTCATGTGCACATTTCTCACCAAACTGTCAGAAATAGACTCTGTGAGAGTGGCATGAGATGGCGATGTCCTTCTGTGGGACCCGTGCTCATAGTCCAGCACCTCCATCACAGATGATGTTGCAGCCAGACTCTGTCGCATGTGCTCAGTGTGAACTGACTGTGAAGAGAACAGAGCGCCAGCGGCTGGCCTGCAGTTCTGGTGTTATCTTATTGTTGCCTCTCCGGTACACCTGTTGACACAAGCAGGTGAAATTTACAATGGTTTATGCTTCCTGATGAGACAGATTAACATCACTGAAGTTAATGCTTTTGAATGCTGCATTATCTTAAGACTTAAATGTGACATCATGTGATTCATTTTAGTTGATTCATAGTCTGATTTGAAATATTGACTGGGTTGGGATTTTACCTGAAATGGTATTCAGAAAGACGCCTCCCAATATGTTCTTTCTTAAACCAAAATGCCATTTCTCCCCAGTAGCTTTATTTATCTCCTTTCCACTCTTTCCCAGGTATTTGCATACAGGTAAGGAAAGGTCCATGCATCTCCAAACTAATATTGAAAAAAAGCAAAACATATCACCATGTAATATTTGCTATGGATGCAAGACCATTTTCATCCCGCAGACCACATCTAACTCTGCTCCTTCCAGGACAGCGAGCTGTGTTTTCCAGGTCCACGTCAGGATGCAGTCAGACGTACAGGATATGGAAGAGAAGATACGACACCTACTGCTGAGACCTTATAACAACGGCTCCATCTCCATCCATCTAGAGGAAGAAGACATAGAGATAAGCCGCATTCGTGAGTTTAAAAAACAAAAAAACCCCCAAACAAACCTGAAAATCTCTTCATTTTTACATCGCTCTCTTTCATTGTCTCACTGCTGCAGTTTTAATTAAGTGCAGTGCAGAAACCCACCACACCCTGAAAGGCCTGTTTGAGTGGACTGAGGTTTCAGGAGGAAAAACTGCTGTTCACACATGCCCAAAAAACCCGGACCACCACGCCACTCGACACTGGTGAGAACTCAAACTCTTGAAGACTGATTTTATGAAGGGAACACTCACATAAACTACTACAGTGTGTGGAGATGAATTAAAACCAATCCCTGTTCCTGTGGTTTCCACAAAAGTAAGGGCACAGTGTCAGATGAAAAGGAAAACTTATGCCACTGGTATCTGCAGCAAAATTCATGGAAATCAGTCCAGCAGTAAAGATTTATTAGACTGACTTTGGCGTACACGCAGCTACACTGCTAAAGTACACACAAAATACTCTGTTTGGTACTCTGCTCATGTTTACAGGTTTAGTCTGGTGGTTGTTTTAGGCATTTAGCTGGCTGATAAATTTAACGCATGAATAAGTATGAGTCTATCTGGGTATCAATCACGTCTGTTGGTATATATATATATGGCTTTATTGCTATTCTTGGAACTCCGTGTGTTGACTCAGTGTCGCTAATGAGTGGTTAAATGAGAGGTAATTCTCAGAATCAACAGCCTCGCAGCTGTGTGAGGTCTCGCATGATGTCGCCAATCCATCTAAATAACATGGTTTCCTTTTGTTTTTCCAATAAGTGTGTGGCAAGCAAAAAGCTGATATGCAACATGCTGAGGTGTTAGTATAACCACATGATTAAAACTGAAAAAGAGAAAAAAAAAAAAGTTCTGCTCAAGGCAGATTTTTTGAAAGCCTTTTTCCTCTGTCCACCCTCCGTTTGACAGTAAACTGTCCCTCAGTACCCACTGGATGGCTCCAGAGCTGGAAGATTGCGCTCCAGTGGTGGAAACCATCCCTGACCTGCAATATGTCGAAGTCACCGCTGGTCTGTTACATTTGTTTTTCCACTTCATGTGTCTGCCCCTTGAGGTTTAGCTGTAAAATGTTAAAATAAAATCAGTACTTGAATATTTTGCTTCCTTGTGACATATTTAAAATACTCAAAATGTTTGTATTTTCCAACATAAAGCACCGTTACAAATTAGACGTGTGCTCGTGTTACGTCCAAGGATGGGACAAAGATTCCCGGGTGGTTCCTGCGTTACTTCACGAGTTGTTCCACTTATTTCCAGATAATACTCTGGATGTGGTGGAGATGATTGAAGCTTTGCTAAAGAACCACTCCACACTCAGTTATCAGGACCTGGCGACAGTCCTCGACAAGCTGGAGGGCATCATCAGCGTCAGTGTGGTCACACCAGACCTGGGCCAAGCTCTTCTCAACATTATTTCAGACATACTGAAATCTGACAGCGACCTGGTGCCTTTTACTAATGAGTAAGGAATGAAAGCTGAATGAGAAATCCAAATAAAATCTCCATCAGTCTGACATCAGCACACTGAACCCTTCTGTCTTCTCTCCAGCATCTCAAATATTATAGAAGCAGTGGGAGACAGGATGGTGGGCTACGAGGGCTCCTCCACCCTGGTCGCTCCAGCCGTCGCCATCGCAGTGGTGGATGTTCCAGGACAGTTTAACAGTTTAACGTTTGGAGTGGCGTCTAATCGAACTGGCAAAAAACCCGAGGTCTGCAAACGTGTAACAAATATCTTCACTGTGTGAGAGTTTGGAGTCAAGAGAGCAAGTAAACACATTACTGGCACTTCTGACTGATACGGCAGTTGAGAAAAGCAAGACACAACAACAACAAAACCCAAACGACAAAATGATGCTGTCACACAAAATGCAGTCAAATGCATCACGGATATTGTAGGGTCTTTATCCTGCAATATGAAGCACCTTAAGGCAACTGTTGTTGTGAATTGGTGCTATATAAATAAAACAGAATACAGATACAAAAGGCTCGCACATCAAATTGAATGTGTCATATTTTAGATTTTCACTAGAATCTAAAATAAAATATGAAATATGTTTGTATTAACTTGCAATTGGCACTAAATATCAGCTCTCTTGGCGATATTTAGGCAAACATGCAGATTAATCTGTAATTACTGGATTAATGCTGCTCAAATGGTCTGCAGTACATCTCAGAAATCAATGCTGAAACATGTTGCCTGAGCTATAAGAAGAATTAAGAAAATTTGTCTTTATAGATTTTTATCAACAGGTATCCCTTCAACAGCACACTGGCTTTCGTCTCCCTGCCATCTGTCCTGCAGCAATGCTTCCCCCCACAAGGACTAAATCAGACCCCACCACGAGTCCAGTTTCAGTTCTATGCCATCCCATGGCTCTTTAAGGTACTTGTTCATATAAAACCCCGTTCAGCAGGAAAAAACAGAACAAAACACTTTTTAGTGAAGATTTTTAAGCAAACAAATTGCTCTTAGATGCTGATTAGTGAAATGTATTATTCACATGTATTGTGTTATTAATTTCAGGGCAGCCAAAAGGGGCAGACCCTCAACACCTTTGTGGTGTCAGCCAGTGTGACCAATGCCAGTTGTCCAATCAAAGACCTAGCAGAAGACATTAAAGTCACACTCCACCACCTTATACCAAACACAGTAGGAGAGGCTGTTCTTCAGAAATGCAGAGCATATGATGAATGTGTCTTTGATTAATGAATACATTATGTTTCTTTTGTCTCTGCTTAAGCTTTACAAGAAGGTAGAGTGTGTGTACTGGAACTTCAGTAAAAACAGTAAGTCCTGATTTAAGTCTCATTCTCTGGATAAACTCTGTGTCATATTAAACATTATTGTCCTCACGCAGATGGGCAAGGAGACTGGGATGATTACGGGTGCCGACAAAACAACAGCAACTCAAAATACACAACCTGTTTGTGTGATCATCTCACACACTTTGGAGTTCTTCTGGTACGAACTATTTTCATATTGATTTACAGTTTCCTGGAAAACACACTTTTGTAGAATACTTTTGGTAATCTTTCTGATACTAGTAGAAGCAACAATATGCATACTATTAATTGTTTTTTTTTTCTTGTATGCAAATAGGTTGCAGACATGAAATACAGTTCAGCTAAGTGGTTTAACCAGCAGAGGGCGCTGAAAGAACAATATTTAAAAATAAACTAATGACAGGCAAAGTTTGACACAATTCATAATTTCTGAGTAGCCCCCCAATAACACAGCGGGATTGTTGCTTTGCAAAAATAGCACCAATAAAAATAATCCATCCACTGTCTTCCGCTTTTCCCGTTCAGGGTTGCAGTGGGCAGGAGGGCAAGAGGCAGGGTACACCCTGTACAGGTCGCCAGCCTGTCACAGAGCTAAAACAGAAACAGACAATCATTCACACCTATGGGCAATTTAGAATCACAAATTAATCTAACCCCAGTAACTGCATGTCTTTATACTATGGGAGGAAACCGGAGTAAACACAGGGTGAACATGCAAACACACAGAAAGGCCCGGGCCAAGGTGGACTCGAACCCAGACCTTCTAGCTGTGAGGGAGCAGTGCTAACCACCAGGCCACTGTGCTGCCTGCTAATAATAATAAACATGAGGAATGCCTCCTGCTGTATGGAGTGCCCAGAGTGCCAAAATAAAATAAATATATCATTAAATAAATGAATGTGTTTATTTAATTAAAATTGGAAATAAATATATAATTAAGATGCCATTTTATTTAAAAACATTTAATTTGCTATTTAATTGTTTAATTGTGCTACAATTTATCATGACTTTATTTGCATTACATTGTTTTTACATTAGTTTAAAATAAAGCATAATGAGTATAGTGTTTACAATAATCTGTATATATATTTATATATAATACATATTTAATAAACAAATTAGCTTTGAAATTATTTTATTACAACATGCAATGATCAAAATCAGCTACGTGTTAGTCCGTCTGTGTCCCTTATTCTTTACTGTCTGTGGTTTTCAGCTCCAGTGTTTTTACTGAACATGGAGATTTTGCAAATGAACTACTTAAATTAAAAAAAAAATGACTGAAGGCATCAACTTCTTAATCAAATGAATTAACTGACTGTTTTGTTTTTCTACAGAATTAAAGACAATAAAAATACACATATTAGCCCATTCCTGTACGCGATCATTAATTTTACCAGTTTTTCCACTAATTTACAGACACTAACACTGGAGATAGGAACAAGTGTTTCACTGTAGGAGTGGCCAGACAGATGCAGGGCTAAGAAAGTTTATACACGGCAATAGGAACAGATAGGAACAAGATCAGCCAAATGCTAACAGTGGCACATTGGAAAATGAATACAAGCACAGCCCTGTCACCAACTGAGTAAATCCATGTGTCTAGGATGTCTCCAGGACTCAGCTGGACCCTGCTAATGAGCACATCCTGACCATTATCACCTATCTTGGTTGTGGAGTCTCGTCACTGTTCTTGGGAATCACTGTTCTCACGTACACAGCTTTCGAGTAAGATTCTGACCACGGCGTTGTTATTTTATACATGAAGTCTGCTTTTTCTACCACTGCTTTCTGTTTACATGCAGCACGGCCACTGTGGGTCCAACTACAGCTCTGTCAACACCAATTCAAATAAATCTAAAAACCATCACTTGTCTTTGAGGCACACGTCGTTTTCGGTGTTACTGATGCTGTTTTGCACTAGACAACAAAGTGCTGCTGCTGAAGCTTCACTGTCATGCTGTAGTATTTTAGTACTTCCATTTCTCAAGTTTGTTGATTTTACTTAATCACTGAAGGCTTCACTGTATATGTATCTGCATTTAGCACATTAGTATGAACATTTATCTAACCTCCCGACTTCCTCCACTGTGCTCGTGTCCCTCTCAGAAAGCTTCGTCGAGACTACCCCTCTCAGATTCTCATCAACCTCTCTCTGGCTCTGCTGGGTTTGAACCTGGTGTTTCTGGTTAACTCCTGGCTATCCTCCTGGGGTGTGTACCCCCTCTGTGTGGCTGTAGCGTCCACCCTGCACTACTTCCTGCTGGCATCATTCACCTGGATGGGTTTAGAGGCCGTTAACATGTACTTTGCCCTCGTCAAAGTATTCAACACCTATGTGCCCGCTTATATACTCAAGTTTTGTGTTCTGGGATGGGGTGAGTCACATTTTTGCATGACTGACTTTCAGTTAATCGCAGCATGGAAAACATTACATTTATGGTGTGATGACACACTGAAAGCTCATAAAAATCTCAAAGGGGACACATTATTCTCATTTCTGGGTCCATCTCTGGATTCTTAGACTACTCTAGTGGAGTCTAAGAGTGTATTTAAGAATGTATGATAAATCTTCATCATATACTGGGCCCCAGTGCAGAGCATCAAACCATTTAGTTCCTTTCCCTTCAAACCACCTTCTGATTGGCTGCACTTCACGAAAGGAAAATTTGAACAGCAGGTGAGTGGAAATGATTTGCTCACAGCCAGAGCAATTTGCTTGACCATGTTAAGGATTTCCTCCCTTTGACACAATAAAGAGCCAAAAATTTTCTGACAAAGACCTTTCAGAGCAATGTGAAGCTTGAACTTTAGCTTCATTTTAGTTTGTAGTTTGTTTAATATAATATATAATGGCATCCATAATTAATGATCCATAAAGGGTACATTTTAAAAGCACTTAGATGTTTATGTTTAATATTTTTCTGAGGGCACGGCATGAGCCTTATATGTATTTGAAATCTTCCCGCAGGGTTTCCTCTGGTTATCTGCATCCTGGTGCTCATCGTGAACAGAGAGGCTTACGGCAGTCACCTCTACACAGACACTCGCTCCACCTTTGAGCTGCTGGACAACTCTGATAACTTGTGAGTTCTGGCTTCATCTTTTATTCATTTTTTTCATATCTTGATGATGTAAAGAGCTGGAGGTTTCAATGCAACAGTGCGCATGAATAAAAACTATGCACTATTTTTCTCTTACTTTGTGCAGAACTACAACTTCATTATGAGTGCGCTACCACTACAAAAACTGTACTTGAAAAAAATAGCAAAATATGTATCACAACATATTTTCTTCTTATATAATTATTTAAGCAAATTCATGACATTCAACCATAAATCCTAAAAATCTGATAAAACCCAACATCTCCTTCACATTTAATTCTCAGTCAGATCAAGTTAATCTGGTTTCATCCTGAAAGTCATGTAACATGGTATTACAGTCTCAATAGGCTATCCAAATGTATTATGCAAGAATGTTAAGCCATTAGCACTTTTTCATTAGCTGCAGAAGGTAGGGGGTTCAAATACAACCACACTTTCATTTGAATACTTCACCTCACACTGATCACTGATCGTGTTCTCTGAGCTCCTCCAGTCTTCTTATGCCTCGTCTCGTTCCCATTTGTTACTCCCTCAGCTGCTGGATCCAGAATGATGTCACATTTTATGTGTCTGTGGTTGCCTACGCTGTGCTCATCTTTCTCTTCAACACTGGGGTAAATCGTTTAAGCATTTCATTAAAGTTTTTACTTGTTAATTTGTTATGGTGTGGTATGGTGTTAAATTACACAATTTAAAGTGAATTTTCAATCACTATACAGGATTTAACAGACAGCATTTTTCATACTCGTACTTTAACAAGGAGTTGGGAAACATTCCAACATCCCAAAGGTGCTCTACTGGATTGAGATCTGGTGACTGTGGAGGCCATTTAAGTACAGTCAACTCACTGTCATGTTTAGAAAACCAGTCTGAGATGATGTGAGCTTCGTGATATGGTGCGTTATCTGGCTGGAAGCCATCAGAAAATGGGCACCCTGTGCTCATAAAGGGATGTACATGGTCAGCAACAATACTCAGGTAGGCTGTGGTGTTTAAACGGTGCTCATTTGGTATTAAGGGTCCCAAAGTGTGCCAAAAAATATCACCCATACCATTACACCACCACCACCACTGTCTTGTATTAGCATGAACCACTGATACAAGGCAGGATGGAGCCATGCTTTCATGCTGTTCAAGCCAAATTCTGACCCTACCAGCTGAAGACTTCTATTGTTCAGATTTGGTGAACTTGTGTGAACTGCATCTTCAATTTCCATTTCTTAGCTTACAGGAGTGGCACCCAGTGTGGTCTCCTGCTGCTGTAGCTCATGTGCATTCAGAGAGCTCTTCTGCATACCTAGGTTGTAATGAGTGGTTATTAGAGTTACCGTTGTCTTCCTATCAGCTTGAAACGGTCTGGCCATTCTCCTCTGACATATTTTCTCCTTTTTCAGACCAGTTTCTGTAAACGCTACAGGTGGTTGTGTGGGCAAATTCCAGTAGAGCAGCAGTTTGCTATATCATGTTATACCATGCCACTTAAAATCCCCTTTCTTGTCCATTCTGATGCTCAATTTAAATTTTAGCAGGTTGTTTTGATCATGTCTGCATGCCTAAACGCACTGAGTTGTTGCCATGTGATTGCAAGATTAGATATTTGCATTAATGAGCAGTTGAACAGGTCTATCTGATGAGTGTATATCTTACTTAAGATCTTCTATTAGAGGGGACTTTATTACTGTGTATATTTGTCTTTAATTCAATTACCATTTTCCTGTAAACTAACTACTCTGAGCCTTCTTTTGAACCCCCTCTTAGGTTTTTGTGGTGGTTCTAATCCAGATTCGCCGAATGCGAGCCAACAGCCCAGCAGGGACCAGCAGTGGAGTCATGCAGGACTTAAAAGGAGTTGCCAGTCTGACCTTATTATTAGGACTAACATGGACTATTGGCTTCTTCAGCTGGGGGCCGGCCAGAATAGTTCTGCTCTACCTGTTCTCTGGATTCAACAGCCTGCAAGGTTGTGTTTTTGTACTGAAACAGTTAATGAAAGATCGATAACATCCAGCAGTATGTCTACAAAAGAAAAGCAGAGAAAAACATACTAATTTTCTCTTAAGTTTGAAAGTCATCATTAGCTTTGCAATTTAAAGATGCATTTTAGTAATTTTACCTTATATCCAGTTGTTTTGCTTCAATATGTTGAAGTTTGCAAGGTCTTCAAGGTCAACTTAATGATTTATTGGTTGAAAATTGACAAAGCCTTATAATTTAGAAACTATGATTCTTACAAGTGTGGTGCGCATTGGCAACATATAGAAAGTACCTATAAAGGCCTTTCTTTTAAGTTGACCCCAAAATGTGTTACATCTTTAAAGAAAGTATTGTCAAAAGAATGAGTTGCCTGGTTAGTCAGAAATGTACTGTAGTATAAAATTATATAAGCTCAAGTTATTCATGTACAGTTATTTACATATAAGTACCTATTATGCATTACCAACTCCTACATATGATTTTTACTGCACTTCAAATGTCTTAAAGAACAAAGACAACAAAATGAATTCGGTATATACAAATTACAATGCTATTCCCTTAAAAGTAAATGCTGCGCAGAGAGTGAGCTGCTTTGGCGGAGGTTTGCGCTTTTGGGAGTGCTTCTTGTTGAGTGAAGATTTGCTAACCACATGTGAAGTTTTGCACAACAACCTGCTTCACAATCAAAGTTCAAAAGAAACTTAGATGTAAAAAAAAAAAAAAGAGATGAAAAAGAAGAAATCAAAGAGCCAAATGATGCAACTATTTCACAAACACTTTCACCTCTGCTGGCCTTTCTTATAATACTTTCTTTTATATGGACTGACGCAACCACCACTGTTTACTTCTATATATGAAATTATTCCAGAGAAAGTTGGAAATACTTGCTGAAGGAACAAAGAGCCAAAAACCCAGATCCTCTCTAATCTTCTAAAAGCTCATGACCTTTTCTTACTTTTCTGTTTATTGCAGGACTTTTCATATTCTTCTTCCACTGTTTAATGAAGGAGAATGTCAGGAAACAGTGGAGGATTCACCTCTGCTTTGGACGCTTTCGACTTGAGGAGCATTCTGGTACAACACCCACACATACAACACTGTGACTTTATCACTCGAGTTTGGCTAGTTTTATGGCAACTTTTTTGTTGAGGCTCATAAAGTACTAATGAATGACTACACATTATTGGTACTATGCAAAGACTTGATTTCACTGGATATGAATAACTGCTTCCATCTAACAAATCTGTCTTGTTGGTTTTGGCTTGTGCTGTTAAAGTTCCGCTTATGTGGTAACTTACAATGAAAGCAATACAATAAACGCAGCTGTGGACTTGATTTCTATTACCTGTGTCTGCCAACGTTCTCCAGAATGGAGCAACTCAGCATCAATTGGAGTTCTGGCAAAGCCCAAAACAAATCCTCCAGGAGCACCAAGGCCGTCAGGCGGCTCAACTAAGTCCAGCTCCACAGAAAGCACATCAGCTTCCTCCAACTACAGCCAGAGAGATTCATCCTGCAAGAGACCAAACTTGGGTGAGAAAAACAAGCAGCACACATCCCGACTAAACTCATAACTATGAGGCATTTTAGTGCATCTAAATGTCAAAAAAGATGACACACAATGCAAGATAAATTAAGTACATGATGACATTTTAGTGGGATTCTTCACTGGTCTTTCTTCTGTTGACATTAAATTTCCTTGGCCCTAATCTATTGGAAGACATTTAAGCTTACAATTAAAAGTTACAGTTCATCTGGTTTAGATTCAGCCTCCTTAAAATAAAATGATGATCAGAGATTTAGTCAGACATCACAGTCACATTCGCCTGCCAGAATCACAGTGAAGGTCACTGCTTACATTAATGAGACTGCACTGACGTTAAATGATTACAAGACTTTGTAATTAAGCTGCAATAAACACAAGGAAAAAGGACATGCTTGCTATTTCTTAAAAGGTTTCCTTCACCATCTGACAGCTCAGTGTAAGTTTAATTCCCAACTCCCAGGTGTACATCCTCCACAAACATGTGAGAAATCATCAGTTTTTTGCACCTCTGAATTGCTCACAGTTGTTTGATTATCTTGCAGGCCTTTTTATGAATTCCTTGACTCTTCCTCAAGCTCATAGAAGCCCTTCAGGTACAGGAGGTCTGCCCTCCTACAGGGGAGTGAGCCCCACACCCGGCTGGAGGAATCACTTGCTGCACCAGCAAGAACAAAGGCGAGAGCAACACATTAACTACCACTAAAAAGTTTTGGCCACTTAGAAATGTCTTTGTGTTAGAAAGAAAGGGACATTTGCAATATAATATGAAACTGATCAGAAATATTGAAAATAATAATTTATCATTAAATAAATCAAGTGTTAAATTAATTTGTTTGATTTTTAGCAACCACCACTGCTGTTTTCTACGCAGCATTGCGTCAAACTGATTTGAGTGTCTGCAGCAGCGACATGTATGGATTACACTTTTAAAAAATTTGATTCTGAAACTTTCTGGAGTGGTCATATTATAAGAAATGAAGGTTATACCAGGGGGGCAAAGCTGCTAAAAACTACTAAAAAGAAAAAAACAAACAAACAGAATTTTTCATACTCCCTTCACTGACAGCCACAACATGCAACTCGTGGGTAATGAAGCTGCCTGCGGCTGATCTGTTTCTCAGTCTAACGACTGTGATGCTCTTCTCCTCTTGATCAACTGTGTGCTGGTGCCTCTCTTTTCCATCCCTGTTAGAGCCTGAATGTGCTGTTCTGTGAAGGGAGGAGAGCACATCGTTGTATAAAGTCTTCAGTTATTTGGTACTGTGCCACACAGACTAAATGTAATTTCTTAGAACCAGAACAAGAGACGTGTTTCAGAAGAAAGTTTGTTTATTTGAGACTAGAACTCAACCTGCAGGCTGGTACTGTGCACACATAACTAACCAGATATCAGTTTTTTAAACATCCATCCATCCATCCATCCTCTTTTAATTATCCAATTCAGGGTTTTGGGGGTGGGGGTGGCTATCCCAACTGATATAGGGCAAGAGGCAGGGTACACCCTGGCTCAGGGATAACAAAGAGACACACACAACCATTCACACTCACACTCACACCTATGAGCAATTTCGAATCACCACTTAACCTAACCCCACTAACTGCATGTCTGTGGACTGTGGGAGGAAGCCAGAGCACCCAGAGAACCCACACAAACATGGGGAGAACATGCACACTCCACACAGATGGTGGATTCGAGCCCAGGACCTTCTTACTGTGATGCAACAGTGCTGACCACCATAACAACAAGCACAACCAATTTGTGTTGTGCCAACATAACTGGAAGATTGTTTTTCTAATGATGTCTTAGATTTAAATAAACTTAGGCAACCTAACATGCCACTGAAGCACAAAGTGAAGGTTGATATAAAAGCCTAAATAATTTATAATCAGTAACTGTCATTTGAATTGCGATTTAAAAAATTAAAATAAACGTGCTTTTAAACAAATACACCGCAAAGTGATCTCAAAGTTTTGAGCAGCTGTGTACACTGCTACAACTACATACACATAGTGTGCTTCACTTCAGGATACACAGAGACGTGTAAAGTGCAGGCATCATTGTATTCCAGCTTCATTAGATATTGTTTTTTATGCAATTCTATTGTTTTTGTTTTTGGTAAATATTGTAAAAGAGCCTGTAATTATGGAGACACGAGCAGTTGCATCAGTTCCAAGGAGGAGTTGGTTGCCAAGCAACTGGTGAGTGGAGCCATGGTGACAATGAACTGTGGTACCACACAGTGTGTGTGAGGGGAAAAAAATTAAAGATGACAGAACTCTCACTATGTTCATCTTTATCCTAATTTTTTTTTTTTTTTTTTTGCCAGAAACTGCTCAAAACAATCACTCCTTAAGCAGCTCGCACAAAGATCACACTTTTTTAAAAAAAAAGTGGTTACAGTCCCATTTAGTTCTTGTAAATAATGACACATCCTGATCAATATATGATGTTTCTGAATAATTAGTACAATTATGGAAATCTCTGCTGCTCACTTTACACAACCCACAGAAATAAGTGTTTTCAAACTAGTTCAGTCTTGAGGCAGTGATCTGTTTTAATCACGCGGCTGCCATTGTTCTAGGCTGGTTTGCAGCAGTGTGGAGTCCCAACTCCTCTCTCGCACCATGATGTCTGACAGATTACTGATATTTTTGCTTTATATTTCCCTCTCACCTTTACATCTGCACAAAGGGCTGCCAGCAGTTCTGTCACGCTTCACCTTCCACTTCCAGAATGCAGGAGAGGTGTTGATTGAATCACTGCTGTAGGTACATTTTGAAGTCAGTTTCTGAGCTGTACAAGTTACAGATTAAATAATGTGTACACAAAACAACAAAACAGTGCAATGAAATGTTGTGCAGTGGAGCATGTACACAGAAAATTTTATATTTATATATTAATATTTCTCCCTTTATCATTTTACCTCATCTTGTTTTATTTTACACAAGCAAAGTCAAGTGGAGAGACATGAGAACTAGTTTTTTTTTTTTTAAGTTGCCAAAAAAAAAAAAAAAAGGGACAAAAACAGACTTCTTTACAAACCTCATTTTGGTTGCTCAGCTGCTGATATGACCCTTTTACCAGACTTGATTTGACTACAAAAAAAATCCCAAAGAAAATAAATCACATTTAAAAGCAGTATTTAAAACTCTAGCGAATGAAAATGACATTAAATTAAAAAAAAATTATAACAGTTACCTGTTCATAACAGCAGCTACATAAACTGCCTTGTTAATTTTCAAGCTTTAGGCACGAGGACCACACACGGATAATGTTGCTCAATTACTACTTGACACTGCAAAGAAAATGTTCCCTATTTTTTGCACTCTTAGCCTTTGAGCAATGTGTTCCCACCCACAACTCATTCAAACTGACTCCTTCAGTCTGGTGTGCAACAGCAGGGCCTTGTTTATTTTTCTCAAACACCTACGCAAACTGAAAACTCTAAAGTCGTACATAAAACAAAAATACAATTACGGTTGAAGGTAATTAGCAAAGTGCACAAAAGAACAGCGAATCAAATCTCAGGAGGAACTTAGATAAACATCAACATGACCGGGTTCTGGCTGAGAGTTCAAGCGCTAAAGCAATCCACCAGCTTCTTTGAATTCCACGGCCCTGCATCGATGTTCAGGAACTGCTGCCTGACCAGCTCTTTGACTGTCTGGTAGGCACCGGCTTCCACCTATAAAACAATGAAACCCTTTACAACATCATACATCACATATGTGGACTAAAACCACAAATCTCTATTATTCATATAATAAATAGCTTCACACACTTCACACAGTTAAGCACTGAGGACTCACAAACCTTGACGCTGTGGTACGTGGGAAGCTCCAGCAGATAGGTGTGCCCACCCAGCTGTGCGACTTGGCGGAAATAACTGTAGAGGGCTCTCTTGCAAAGTCTACTGGAGAAGCCAGACCCACTCACAGACGGAGAGCTGGAGGTACAAGAAAATCCACCAATAATATTTTACCACCAATTAAAGTACGACAAACTATATTTCAAGGAAGCCAATTTTTAGGTCCATTTGATGATATTTTATTTCCATATTTCTTAAAACACAGCACCTGCCACTGAAGACCAGTAACATTACTTTACATTTGGCATTATTTAAATTTTTTGTCCTTTTCTAACAAAATAGACAGGAAAGTGAGGGAAAAAAAGAGGGAATGACTGAAAAAGGCCTCAGGCAGAAATGAATACATGCCACTGTGTAAGGACTCTTCCTCTGGTACATGTAATGCACGCTCCACCAGGTGAGCTACAAATTATTTAAAGCTGTAAAAACCACTTTTCACCTGTTGAGATTAAGTGAAAAGGAAAGAAAAGGAAATAAACTGCTGTCCTGTTTTGGCCGTGCAATCAAGCCTTCATTTTCCTGGACATTTTTGTAGCTGGTGTCTGACAGAACTGGAAAGTGAAAGAGTGGCAACCACTATTAAAGTTGCAGTGTGTAAAATTTTCACTGCTAGATGTTAACTGATTGCAGTTTAGCTGAGTTCTGTTTTCTTATCCCTCCCATACAGGACAAACATATTTTAGTCAGCCAAGAGAAATCAAAAACATTAAATTTAGACTGCACCCTATAACAGCTGTGGTAGTCCAGCGTGTTTCTATTACTGTTTGTGTAAAAAAAACAACAAAAAAAAAAAACATCTGTACACACTATATTTTAACATATTTGAATAATATCAACAGTTGACAATAAACCAGGAAATTGGACTCTTGGTGCTTAGTGAATAAACTCTCATACAATGTGAGAATGACATGGAGCTCTTTATCAGAGGGAAGTGTGATTTTTTTTAGGACACTCGAGCCTAACATTAGCTTATAACCAGCTGCTGTTGTTCAGCCGGCTCTTGTCAGCTGTCCGGAGACAGAAGGGTCTCATGTCCAATCTGCTGACAATAAGTAACTGTCACAACACTGAGAATAAATGAGCATGTTAATGCACGTTTTCATGTGTTAGAGCCCTGATTTCAGTTCAGGAGATGAGGCTTGAGGTGAGGAGGAAGAGGATGACATTTTATTAAGATGCCACTGGTGTCTCCTTCCTTCACAGTTTCGCTTCTTTGGTGAAGGCGACCCCTTTGCCAATGATAAAACATAGATACGAACCTTCATATCTTGAGTTTGAAGGTGCTGGCACTAATTTAAATGACCCTACATGGCACACAAATTCCAAAATTTGAATTAGGTGCCCCGTAAAATAATCAGACCTTCTTTTCTAACAATATAGATAATGTGCAGTGATTGTAGTTAGCAAGCAGAAAGATGTCAGAGGATGACATTCAAGTATCCACTCTTAAGACCAAAAATTGTAAATGCAAAATGTCCTCTCATTGCAGCCCTGCAGCTTATATTAGTTTTGACCATTGTAGCATTACTGTCAGAGCTGGTGGGTACACGCTCTGCTTCAGAGCTTATTTGTGCTAAACATTAAAATGTCTAGCCAGACTTTCTGTTTCTCTCCACACTGCTGAGGCAAGGTGTGGCTGTGGTCTGGCTGAGCAAAAGAGAGGATGGGTTTCCTGCAAGCAGCACTTACCACTGACACTAACACATCTCTTAGGGGAAACTCTGGAGTGAGACCCAGGGGAGCAGACCAGCAGACTATACAGACAAAATGTGGAGGAGGTATTGAGTGTGATGGCATTCACAGAAGCTGACATTAGCAGAGCATGCTCAGGGAGACTGATGTCAAATAATTTAAGGTCTCTTCCACCCTGACAAAATCTACAACCTGAAATATTCTTCAAAACCTAACTTTATTTCTCTATTATGAGACAATGGATACTTGGAAGAATTCAAGTCATTCCCTTGTAGGCTAAGGAGGTTTTCAGGAAACACTCAAGAGCTTCAGTGCTCAAAACCATAGCTAAAAGCAGCTTAGAGTAATCGGCATGTGACATCTAAATCACAAAAATTAAAAAAAATCATGTGACAGAAGCAACACTTCTTTTACACTATTATTTGGGAATTTTAACTGTAGGTGTTCCTAAACTCAGCCACGGGAGGTCCACATATCAGTGTACTCAACCCAGTGGTCCCACGCCAGGGAAAATGGAGAAGGCTGCGTCAGGAAGAGCACCGGGCAGAAAATGTTTGCGAAATCAAAACATGCAAATCATCAAGAATGAATTTCTATAATGGGTTGATCAGGATCCGGGTTAAGACTGACGGTGGCCAAGGTGCCCGTGGAAACGGTGCTACTGTTGGCCAAAGATGAAGGAAGAGAAAAGGGGGAGGCTGTGTTCAGGGTCAGCGAGAGAGAGCAGGAAAGGCAGGAGTGTCGAGGTGAGAGTCGAGACTTTACCGGTCACAGTCCCTACATTTAAATGGAGAGAGCTGGCTGATATGGTGGAGAAAAGGAAAGCAGATCTAGGCCACCATCCAGTGTAAGGTTTTTGCCACAGCCGCCCCAAATTAACAGTATTGGTAAATACCAAAATAATTTTTTGTGTTTCTGCAAAGGTTACTCCACCAGTATGTACAAGTTCTTCAACCAAAATGATATTTTTAATATTTAAATATAAAATATTTAAATATTATTGTGAATTTTCACATTAATAGTTTTATTTAAACAGAAAAAGCACAAAAAAAAATAGTAAAGCACATTACTATTCTTTTTTATTTAAATACCAGTTATTTACTTGCATTCCTAAAGAGAAACACTCTTTTTAGCAGATGAAAGTTATGCTTACTTAATTTCTGTCTTTACAAAGAAGTCCAGTGTGCCTTCTCAAATTTGGGTATGAAAATGTGAATTCGGTAATTTTTAGTTTTAAACAAGTTTTTGACAGATTTTTCTGACACCACAGGGTAATGTATAAAAGTGGAGGAAGACGCACACAGATGGACTACATCTTATGCAGACGGTGCAATCTGAAAGAGACTGCAAAGTAGTGTCAGGGAGAATGGAGTTTATAGGATGACTTTGGACAGTAGAAGCAGCAAGTGAAGGCAGAGGCAAGGATTAAATGTGGGAGATGAAGAAGGAAGAAGTCTGCACAGAGTTCAGGGAGGAGTTGAGACAAGCTCTGGGTGAATGAGCCAGGTGGGAAGAGTTACCAGATGACTGAGAAAGTACAGCTGAAGTGGTGAAAGAAACTGCCAAGAAGGTACCTGGAATATCCTCTGGACAAAGGAAAGAAAACAAGGAGACTTGGTGGTGGAATGAGGAAGTGCAGGAAAGTATTCAGAGGAAGAGGTTGGCAAAGATTAAAAAAGGAAAAAAAATAGGGGGAAACAGAAAGTAGACAGGAGTACTGAGAAGCCTGGTGTACAGCAAAGAGAGATGTAGCAAAAGGAAATGCCTTGTAGTGAGTTGTATATAATGTAAGACTGGCTACTAAGTAAAGAGAAAAGCGTTTAACATAATTTCAGAGAGTGAGAGGACGCCTGAGGAAAGGAGAAGTGTACTGGTACCAATTTTCAAGAACAACGGTGATGTACAGAGCTGTAGTAACTACAGAGGGATAAAGCTGATGAGACATACCAAGAAAATAAAGGAAAGAGTTACTGAAGCAAGATTAAGGAGAGAGGTGAGCAGCAGTATTGCTTCATACCAAGAAAGAGCAATACATATGCAATGTTTGCTTTGAGAGTGTTGATAGAGAAGTACAGAGAAGGTCAGAAGGAGTTGCAGTCTGTCTTTGTGGATCCAGAGAAAGCAGCTCTGACAGATGAGGTCAGGCAGGAGTCTCTGTGGACTACGATGCTCGCAGATGACACTGACATCTGTAGTGAGAGCAGGGAGCAGTTGGAAGAGATTCTGGAGAGGTGGAGGCATGCTCTGGAGAGAAGATGAATGAAAATCAGTAGAAGCAAGACAGGATATATGAGTGTAAATGAGAGAGAGGCAGGTTTAACAGTGAAGCTGCAAGGAGTAGAGGCAGTGAAGAAGATGAGTTTAAATACCTGTGGTCAACCATCCAAAGCAACTGAGTGCAGGCAGGGTGGAGTGGGTAGAGACAAGTGTCAGAAGGATACCAGCAAGAGTGAAAGGGTAGGTTTACAAGATGGTAGTGAGACCATGATCTGGAGATGCTGGCACTGACAAAAAGAAAGGAGCCCGAGCTCGAGGACGCAGAGTTGAATATGCTAAGATTTTCATTGGAAGTGACCAGAATGGACGACATTACAAATGAATACATCAGCAGTACAGCTCAGGTTAAGTGGTTTGGAGAGGGTTGGTGTGACCGAAGAGGATGCTAGGAATAGGGTGAGATGGAGGCAAATGATCTGCTGTGGCAAACCCTAAAGAGAAGAGCTGAAAGAAGAAGAATCAGTAGATGTTCCTGGCAAATCTTTCAGTCCACACTTCACATCCTGTACTCCTGTATTAAATACCTTCTGTTTCAGGAGTCTATTTTTCTTTGCTTTTTATAGCTGATTATTTAGAACATGCTGCAGAGACTAACACTAACACTTAAATCTATGATGTTGCCTAAAAATAATAGTTCAAGCTGGAGGACAGTAGCTGAAATAGGCAGGAACACTGCAGTGAAGGGAAAAAGGGGAAAAAAAGAAAAAAAAAAGAAAATGGATTTTAAATCTATTTTTGGCTGTAATCTCTGCTCAAGGACAACACAGACTCCAGAGAAAGCCATGTCTGTGTCACACTAACTACTGGACATCAGCAGTTGTCAGCAGGAGCCCCAGGCGACACAGAGGTCATCAAACTAGACAACTCTGACGACAGTTCTACTCTTTTTCTGGAAATGGCAGCAGAAGTGTAAATGATCATATTGGGCACAAAATTATGGTGCAGAAAAACATTAGCGCACATTTTCTAAACTTCCACTAATTCATGACAAAGACTGATTTCTTGAACAAAGCATCTTACCCCTCCACAATCAAGCCCGTGCTGCTGTCCAAAACTTCAATGTCCTTGTCCCCGAGGCACCAGTTGGTGCTGAGATGGTCATGATGCAGAGAGGGCGCAGCAGGTCCCACGTAGTCCCCACAGAGAAAGAAGATGTCTTGTTTCTTGTAGGGCTGAGGCAGAAAGATCTGCCATCCATCACCCAGTCGCTTGTTGGTGATATCAGACACTTCCTGGTTCATGAGCTTCTGGCCTCCTACGGGTTTGGAAACAAATTTACAAGAGAAAGAAAATAACTGATGTATAACTGTGGAAAATTTCAAGCTCAAAAATAATTTTAAAAAACTTGCCAATATTTCCAATATTTTGAAATACTCTGGTTCTCTCTTGATGATACATGGATGTGATGACTGATTCCACTGTAAATATACAGTGCTATGCAAAAGTCTTGAGTCTCCCCTCATTTCTTTATATTTTTCTACCATGGAGCCAGACTTCATTGCAATTTTTTAAAGTGGTCTTCAGGAATAGTTCTACAGGCTTTCTGAAGGTCTTTCAAAGTTTTTCTTTGGACATTTTCTGCTTTTAAACTCAGTTTTAGTCCAATCCTTGTACATTTTCAGAGGAATGATTTTATGTTTGTTGAGCCACTTAACACTGACCTGTTAATCCAAAAAAAAAAAAAAAAAATTCAATGGATGAATCAGGGTTGTGTCTACACATTACAGAAAACTTAGAAAAAGAGACAGTTTTAAATTGTATATTTAGGCACTTTGTTACTAGCAGCCTGTTGCAAAAAGCACATCACTGGCTCCTATTTCTTTAGTTCAATCTATGAAAAATGCACAGATAACACAATTTGACAGGCATGAAATAGTATTTTTGCACCAACAAGTTATAAGAGTTATTAGCTGAAAATTGGGCATCGCTCTGCATGGTGTGCAGTGCGTCCTTAAAGAAATATGTGGAAAATGGACAAGTGGAGGGCAAAAATAAGAAGTGGGAAGCCTAAACAGCCATCTACAGTATCTGAAGGTCAAGTCCTTAACAGGAAAAAAAAAAAAAATCCAGCAGTGACCTGACAGAGAACCTGAGAGATGCATCTGGCTCTTCTGTGGATCCATCTACTGTTCACTAAAATTTTTGGTTCAAATTGTTGTCAGTACGTACAGAGGAGGTCAGGAGAGAGGTATAACAGTGAGTCTCTAGAAGTTCTGTTATGTCTTGGGGCTGCATTTCAGCCAGTGGTGTTGGGATAGCATGACAATGATCCCACTGTCAGTGCAGTAAGAGTATTTCTGGATACGAAAAAACAACAACAAAAAAAAAAAAACTTCACACATAATGGATTGGCCACCCCAGAGCATGGACCTCAAGATTATTGAAGCAGTGTGGGATCATTTTGACAGAGAACAGAACAAAAAGCAGCCATCATAAAGAAGAGCTTTAACTGTCCTTCAAGAAGCCTGGAGAACTATTCCTGAAGACTACTTCATATAAGAGTTCAGGTTGTATTGAAGAATAAAGGTGGTCATACAAATATTGACTTTCAAGGTCATTAGAATTGTACAAACTCTGTTTGTGCCTAAAACAATTATTTTCATTTTTATCAAAATCTAAAGAAATTGCAATAGTTTTCAAAAGACTCAAGATTTGCACACTGTTGTAATAAATATGAAGGTACAGCCAACACCCATGGATGTACTGGAGACAACTAAATATGCGTCTTTCTGTGGGCTTCCTCAAAGTTAGGGTCCATTATTATCCTTCTCTAGTTGAGCTAGCTGAGAACATGCACGTTTGTTTTCCACAATGTGAATGGAATAAAACAGAATAATCATACAGTTAATATTCAACTGCTGTTTGTTTGTCGGACCAGCGCAGTAGAAAAATCTACCCAACCAATTTTCATGGAACTTGGTGAGAGTCAGAGTACAGGCAAAGGAAGAAACCAAAATGTAATGGTTTCTTCCTTTTTTTTTTCAGAAAAACATCCAAGTATTCATGTTGAGTTTAGCTGCACTCTCTGAATGCCCTTTTAGTGAAGAATCAGTGCTTTAAAGTTCTTACCAAGCACCATGCTGGTGATGTAAAGTGGCTGAATAAAGTGGCTCAGTAATGCACCCTGAATCCCAGTAACAGTCCAGCGACACAGCTTGTCACTAGCAGACATGCAGCAGACTCTGGCACCCCAGAGACTCGGGTCAAGGTAGGCCACAGGGACCAGCAGGCCTTTGGCATGATACTGCAGCTTCACAGAGGTCCAGGTGTCATTTGCTGTGCCCCTAAACAGGACATTGCATTATGTTTTACTCATTTAGATACATTATAGTCCAGACAAAAACATTAGATTAATTAATATTTTAAATTCCCTTCCGGCATCAATGTAGAAAAAAAAATAAGTCCAATAGTCAAACAAAATTTAAGGTGCATCATAAACAAAATAGAATTAATAATATTAACCCATAGATAGGTTATATTAATCTGCATGACACATTTCTCAGAAGATAAATCCACAGTTTTGGAATGAGGTCTTTTACAAGTACACTGCAAAATATGGCTTAAAAAACAAAACATGTATACAGAAAGAATCAAAAGAAGGGACTAATTAACAGATTGGTGTACTTAAAGTAGAAGTTCTTAGGAGCTCCTTTGGGACAGTGATTGGTGTAGAGATGCAAGCTGATCTTGGGTTTGAGCTGAAGCTGGTGGCTGTCTGCACTACTCTCAAAAATGCAGTTCTCCATGGCCTTTGGATCAGCATCAAAGAACAGCAAAAGCTGTTTGTACAGAAACCTGAACACAAGCCAAAAAAATATATTATTACCACTTTGAGCTGCAGCAGCACTTTCAATGAATCAGATGCACTATAACTGCTAAAGAGTGAGTGAGCTGATGCAGCCTCCTTTTTATATCTTCATCCTGAATATTAAGAATAGGCATTTAAAGTTAAGGTTTTCTAAATTAGAACCTACACCATTTTCCATTCCTGCACTTTAACACCTGTATTCTTGAGATTTGTATGAAGCAGTTATTCATCAACTTAGGAAGTTATTTTAGCAGTTTGTACCTTAAAAGAGCCCGTCTGGCGATGATGATGGCATGGCAGTCATGAACCATCACCCCACTGTAGCAAAGCCATTTGCTGCAACTTGAACGCCCAGCTCCCACTGCCACTACCTTGTACTGCTCACATGGACGGTCTGCTGTATCCAAGACTTCTGTGTGGAAAAGAGTTTCTCTTTTCAAAGCATCAATAGTTAACAGTGACTTTTTAACTAATGATGCTAACTCTTTGGTTTATTGACAAGTTTCCTTGGTGATAGCTAAATAGCTAAAATAACCAGTAAGATCTTAAGAGCAGCGCTCAAGCTTCAAAATGTCAAATTTTGATAGTGACATTACTCATCTGAGCATGGAACAATGTACTGCTGCCATACAACAATGGACAGGTGGACAGTATTCCAGTTATCCTTTACAATACTGTTAACTTCCAAAGGCCACATTGTCCCTATAACATACTTTAACCCAGTGATGTCATAGTTAAATGAAAAAGTAATGATTACTGATTACTCCTTTAAAAAGTAACTTAGTTACATTACTGGTTACTTAATTTTAGAAGTAATTAAGTTAGATTACAAGTTCTTTCTTAGTTATATTCTACAGTTACGGTATTTGCCAAAAAAATGATTGCCTGTATTTAAACGGCTGTAAATGACTTGCTGACCTATAATCTGTGAAACATATGTCAAACATATCTCTCATGAATGGTATCAGGTTATTTTGAGTGAGAAGCAGCATTTCTATCACAAGGTAGAAGCTGCACTCAGTTTTTGGCAAAGTGACTTTTATATATTTGCTTTTTAATCAAGGTAAAAACTGTCTGACATTAAAAATGTCTTTTTAAACAGAAACATGGCTCAGAAGGCTGCAGAAATCACAACAAATATAACATCACAGATCTATAGAGATATTTTAAGTGGCCAGAAAACACTGTTATTGTACCTACATTATAATTAATGCAGTCTCCTAATGATTCTTGCAAAACAGGTTATTTCTTCATTTTATATATAAGCCTTTCATAAATCATGTTGACTGCACTCTATTTACCAATATAAGCAAAGACATTACACATAAAAGCACACAGACAGGTCGGAATCACTTTATAGCAGACGCTCACTTTTTGGCACCACACCAGCAGCAACCCCCGCTGCCTCAACATAAAAAATGACAACCACAAAACGAGGGTGAGTCAACCGTGTTTAAGGGAAGCACTTCCTCTATTACACACTGTCCGACCAACTTCTTCAACTCTCCCCCACTTACTGGTTTAGCACCGAAGTCCAGCTTTTGTTGTTTGGGTGGTGGGGGGGCCTCCTGCATTAGCCACACCTCTGCTTCACACCACCAGGTGGGACTTGCTCTGTAACTTTGACAGTGCCGTGCTGCGACTCCAGATGTTTCTTCAACTTTGACGTAGTGTTTTTGAAGCTAGATGGCACTTTGTTGCCAGCGCAGAGTGCACAACTAACCTTGATGTTGTCATCTTTAGCTGACGCAGACTCAAAATAGTGCTTGTATTTCCAGCTAGAAAATGCGTAACGATCTCCTCCCTCCATTGTTTACATTTGTGTAGCTGTGCTGTTATTGTCCTAACGCTGAAAATGGGACTTAATTGTCGCAGCGGCCAGACGTCACTCCCCGAGACGCAAGAAGAAAGCAAAAATATATCTTTTTACTAGGAAAATAACAAAAATAGTAATGCACAGTGACTTTGATAAGTTACTTTAATCTGATTATTGGATTGCAAATAACGCATTAAATTACTCGTTACTGAGAAAAAGTACCGTAGTCAAATTCGAGTAAGGCGTTACTGACATCACTGCTTATACTATTGTAACTTTGTCAGACTTTACAGTAGAATATTATGCTTTTCCCATACTCCATATCTCTAGCTCTGAAGCTAGAGTAGCTTAACATGATTCACAATTCAAAATAAGCCACATTTATCTTATCTTGGGCCTTGAAGCAGATCCTCAGTCCCTCCACTGAAATGAGCCGTTTTGACTCCTCTTTCTTTAAGGCCTCAGTCACACAGGCCCAGAGACCAGTCGGTAGGGAAGAAACTGTATTCCCCGACTGGTTAGAAAGTGGCTGCCTGCTTTCACTGGGTGAAACCGGTCTCAAAAACCTCTGTGCAACTTTTACTTTAAAGGTGAGCAGTCTGTTTCTGGTTTGGCTGCACTTATACTGCTCAGTGAGTAGTTGGTGAGTTTTCTTTGCAACCGATTTCACGTAGCGACTGCCAACAACCTCCAGCAAACACACACCAACAGGTTGGGGCCCTAACAACCTATGGTTGCCAGGGGGCTGCCAACTGGTCTCTAAATCAATTATCTTCTGATTGGCTGAAGGTTTGAAGAGCAGGTGTGTGGAGCTGCAGTGCTTGAGTTGACAATATTAGGTTAAAAAGAAATGCTGTCAGGAACTGAGCATTTAGAGCAGCCTGAAGCCTGAGCTTTGGACTCACTGGGATTGCTTGTACATATGCTGACATCAATGTTTATAAGTGAGATTACTTCACATCAGTCTAAATAACTCTCAAACAACTGGGCCTTCTGTGCAGGACTGCCACACAGCCGTGCAGAAAAACATTTACTAGTCATATCCAATTAGCGCTGAGCCCTCGCAATTTAGGCACTGTGCGTTAAAAGGAGCTTTATCTTATAAATGGTTCTCCTAAATTGACCCACTCAGATTAAAGCTGACACGGGGGACTTATAACTTCCATTATTTTACTTCACAAGACGTGCCAAAAAATTATGTTTTTATATGCATATATCTACTGCTTCCATGATTATTTAAAGAAATACTCCGCATATATTGATTTAATTCCACAATATTATCTTTTAATGAGCGAGCCATCATATTTAATGGTAAGCTCCATTTGCCTCATATGTGATCTCACACACATTTTCTTATAATTGAGTGTGAACCTTTTTCATGCTCTGAAATCTTCATGATGTGGACTGCTACTGTCTGGATGTGTAACATACTACTTATTTAGACGGTTAAGAGTAAAAATATTCTTCTTCTTCAAGAGTGTTAAGATACAGATTAAAAGTTTTTGTTTTTTTTGTTTTTTACAAAAAGGAAAATAACTATTCAATAAGTATACAGCAACCACTTATAATCAACAATGAAAAAAAGAATATAAAAACCTTTCAACATAGTGCACAAATGTAATTGCAAACTGCATGTGTACAGGAAGCTTACCTCTTATGACAAATGCCGCCATGTGGCTTTTGCAGTCGTAGAAATCTGGACACATTTTCAGGAGGCTGTCAAACTTTTCACTGCTTATAGCTGCCATGTGATTCTTGTGCCATTCAGTTTGCCAAACTGGAAGACAGATGAACACCAGAAGCCAGCTATATAATCGGGGACAGAGTGTATTTTGGACATCACTCATCTGAGTGTCCTTTAAAACTGTGGAAGCAGAACGAGCAGATGGATTTTGCCTTGAAAATGTTTATATTGTTGGATTCGGTGTCAGGTGATTGGCTAAATATATATGGCCATTTTTTTAACCATAGAAAAGCCTGTTAGTGACGGAACACTTGACCACATGTACTAAAATAGAAGATAAATTGACTAAACTATATTATAGATTGTTGGTTGCTACCCTATATTTCAAATTATACAGCAGTAGGCAGAAGCAAAGATGTCTGTTCAGCTCTATCCAACCACAAAACTGCATGACCAGAAAGAGTTTATACAGTTACTGAGCGGTGTAACAGGCCTGGCCAAGGGCATTACACAGTGCAGCACAGTCATACACATACACAGGTACTTACCAAAGATAAAGTTATAGAAGCTGTGATTTAAACAGTGACTGGAGGGCTTTTTCTTAAATCACTGTTAAGGTGTTGAATTTTGTTCTTGTTTAAACTGTTTAAACAGTTTAAACTTGTTTAAATTGTCATCTTTGTAAATTTACAAAAGTGGCTCATACTGTAGCCATTTTCATGTGTTCTCTTAAATCAATTAACAAAGTCTCAGCAGTGCTGATTTTTTATTTTTTTTTTAAATTTTATATTTTATATGCATTTTGCAAACATTACACTTTAGGCAGTGGTTCCTAAAGGGTGAGCCATGAGTCAAGTCTTTGGGATTTTGTGTTAACCAAACATGATTTCTGCATGCAGCTCTACTAAGTAACGAATGAATATTTAATTTACTATGCCAGTACTATCTAAGCCACAATTAATAGTAAGGAGGAAAATACTTGTGGGGAGAGCGTGGGGTGGAGTGTGGACAAATGAATCACGTTCTTATCTGGAGAAACCCCCAACTAACAAGGAAAGAAAGGAGGGGAAAAACTTTTGGTAGACGGTGTCTTCTAAGCCGTCTGCTGTGTGCCTTCACCTGGATCAGGGTTATCAACAGCTCTCACAACTGACTGTTGCTGACATGGTGCTAAGTAAGCTATAAAAACACTAAATATCCCTTCTGAAGCCAAATAAAAGCCTCTGATGAAGCAATGGAGGCGAGGTATATGCAAGTGGAACTTATTACAAATTGGAGAAACAAAATGCAGGTGTCAGGCTTGGTGCCTTCATCTGATACTACAGTAAAAAGAAAAAACAGAGGCTTGCATAGGTATAAATACAGGAGTGCCGTATGAACAAAACCACTAGTTTAAAAAAATGCTGCTCTGATGTGTCCTACAAAAAGAGCTTTCAAGCTCAACAGAAAAAAAAAAAAAAAGAGCTCAAAGTGTGACAAGATTCCCTGGAAGGAAGGCGGTTGATGAAGGACTTGTGTAATGAGTAGTGCTATTTGCCGACCATATGACCAGGTCAGAGTGACTACGAGGGTCTTCTAAGTGGCTGCTAGTCCAGAAGCGTAGGGCGCAACAATGTCTATAAAGCTGGGGGAAGCTGTTCTCTAGGCCAGCTGTGAGGACCAACCATCAAACAGGGTGCAGCCTATAGTAGCAACTGCAGAAGCTCCACTGAAACTTTGAGTACTTTTAGGTTTTACATTTACTAAACTGCTACTGTACCTTCAGTCTTCGTGCTTGTTTCAGGTCCTTTTATGTCATTGATCTGGTCTGTTAGAGGATCTTCATCTGACACTATACTTTCAGGTGACGACATGCCATGAAGAGAGAGCACAGCTGGGTCATCATCTGAGTCTTCATCCTGAAAGAGACAAAACACTTCTATGAAAAACCAGGACTGTGGTATTCTTACCATTCTTGAGCCCACTTATCTTGACTTATTTCAAGAGAGAACGCCGTTATCAAGGCAAGAGAAGAAAGGCCTCATTATGTGTGAGATAAACACTGAATGCACCTCTGCTGCTCACACCTTAAGTGACAAGGTGGCTGCAGATGGTTTAGAGCCCCATCACTAAGCTGGATAATGGTATGAACCACTGTTCTACTTGCCGGTCAAGTAATTAAATGTTAATTATTGCAGATGTTGAGATTCTACTTTGATGTCAGATTTTCAAGTATGGTTTAATA
The DNA here is from genome assembly GCF_007364275.1 of Archocentrus centrarchus. Lineage (NCBI taxonomy): Eukaryota > Metazoa > Chordata > Actinopteri > Cichliformes > Cichlidae > Archocentrus > Archocentrus centrarchus. The sequence continues at coordinate 13,870,758 of NC_044359.1, forward strand.
CCATAATTACTTCACTTATCATAATTTGTCTGTGAAGGATACCTTCTGAACAGGAGATAATCTGAGTTTGAAAGATGCTCTCAGCATCTCATTTTTTTGAGATCAGATTTCTTATGAAAAAGCCTTAACAATAGCATAATAGATTAAATATAAAGCTATGTATCAGTAGCTAATATGCTGAAAACACTGGTCTTACACATACTCATACAGTTACCTCATTTGCCAACAGCATGTTACCAGAGTCAAGTTTATGGCTGAGTTTGGGGATGAAGGCCTTTTCAATTCGGGGTCTGTCGTCTCCTTCAGAAAGCAGAGCCTCTGGTGCTCTGTCCTGGTCTGCAGCTGCATGTGCACTTTTCCTAAGAGGGTAAACACAGACCACTAGGAAATGAGCAGCTGATCATAAATAGCTACAAATTAACATTTGCACCTAAAGTAACAGCTGCTTTTATTTTTAGATTTACAGCTGCAGTTGAACACATTTCTGCTATGATATTCTCTCTTAATACCCCCCACAAAAACTTCTGGATGGCAAGTGCAGTAGAGGAAAGATGGGTTAAGGTCACAGAGTGAGGTTCAGGAGCAAAGCATCATTGCGAGGCTCACTGGTGCCTAATAAACCACTTTCTCCGTCTGCATGCTTCAGTAGAGGGGAGAAGGAAAAGCCTCACTCACAAATGAGAGATTGTGCTGCTTGATTTACATTCAGGTTTTCAGGTGAAGACTGCCAAAAAAAAAAAAAAAAAAAGTTTAACCAAATAGACGAGAAGTCTCACAACCACAAGTGCCAGTGTGTTGTTCACCATCTTGAAACAATGGGTGCACTCATTAGCAAAAAAGACAGCATAACGTGCCCAATTTGGACTGGACACTGGACTCATTAGCAAGCTGCTCACCTGCCAGCTGTGAAACCTCAGTAAGACACAGTAAAAACCAAACTGCTGTTGACAAAGAAACAGTTACAGTCTGGTTTTATCGACCTGAGCATCAAGAGTGCACTCCCCTGCAGTGAAACAGAAAATTAGTTACATCTGTCCCAGTGCATGAGAGAGAAAAGTCAAAGTGTTTCTCCTGTTTGAAGGCAGGGTTTGTATGTAACAACATGTCAGGGAGTCCTCTGAACAATGTCTACCAATCACATGGAGGTAAACAGCAACTAGGGTTGCAGCGGTAACCGGTTTCATGATACCGCGATAACCGTGATACTGCGATATTTTCTGAGACAATTATCATACCGTGAAAATCTCATACCGTTGCAACCCTAGCAGCAACACATACAAAAGCAGGGCTTTCAAATTATGCTGGCGGCAGGCGCATTTTCCGCCTACCCCACCACTCTGCGCTGCCTACTTTTTAATTTTCCTAAAAAAAAATTTTTTGCGCCGTCCGCCGTCTCCATTTCCAGCGCCATGTGGAGGCACGTTGCAATATTTACGTTCTTTCAATCTGAGCCATTTGATTAGTCACATGGCAGTCGTGAACCATTCATATCGTCTGCTACCGTCATTGCTTCGGTCTCGGTCATAAGGCGCCTGCTACTTTGGCATGTCCCCCCTGCTACTCCAAAACAATTTGAAAGCCCTGCAAAAGTTAAACCCTTGTCTAAACAAGTGGATAGCATAGGATAAAATGTGCAGCTTTTTCTCCTATTACCTCAGTCCAGTAGCACCACTATAAATGGTTGCATCATCCATCAGATGGACCTCGGGATGGTGAGGGTGTAGGCTCTGCTCATGGTCTGGCAAAGCCTGAAAACTAGCAGCACCTCTTCTTGAATATTTAAATGCTTCTTGATCAGTCATGGTGTTCAAGCAACCTGTAAAAAAATATAAATATATAAAGTCAGTAGATGCAAGACAGAACACGTGTGTGAATGAGAGGGAGACAGTGAAGCTGCAAGTGTTCGAAGTAGTGAAGGTGGACAGGTTTTTATACCTAAGGTCAACCATCCAAAACAACAGACAGCGCACAAGGGAGGTGAAGAAGAGAGTTCAGGCAGGGTGGAGTAGGTGGAGATGAGTGTCAGAAGGACAGCAGGAAGTGTGAAAGGGAAGGGTTATAAGATGGTAGTGAGACCTGTGATGATATATGGTTTGGAGACCGTGGCACTGACAAAAAGACAGGAGGCCGAGTTAAAGATGTTAAGGTGTTCACTGGAGGTGGCCAAGAGGGACAGGATTAGAAATGAGTACATCAGAGTGACAGCTCAGGCTGAGCGGTTTGGAGAGGGTCGGTGTGACAGAGGAGGATGTTAGGAATAGGGTGAGATGCAGGCAGATGATGACAAAGTAAGAGAGGCAAGACTGAGATGGTTTGGAGATGTACAGAGGAGGGATAATGGATATATTGGATGAAGGACCAGTTCCTCCTAGGGGAAGACCTCAGACAAGACGAGGTTCCTGGATGTAGTGAAGGAGGACAAGCAAAATGGTGTGACAGAGAAGATGCTAGAGACAGGGTGAGATGGAGGCAGATGATTTCCTGTGGAGAATCCTGAAGGGAGCAGCTGAAAAAAGAAGATGATTTATCATATTTCAGTTACTTAGACAACAAAGTTTGTTCTGCAGCAAGAAAAACATATAAAAAATAATCTGAAACGTCTTCCACATTCCAGAACATGCAATTAAATAAGACACTTTTTGGATGGGTATATAATAATAGATGAGGCTTTTGAAACTGGATAATTAATTATTTTTCTATTGTTGCATTTATATGCATTTGTTGATCCAATTGTGCCTTGAATTGTGAGCCCTTGTGCAAAATCACAGTCAAGCCAGCGGCACCTAAAATTTTGTTGTGCTTTTTTTCCTCCAGAAAATACAGTACAGGTGCAGAGTGACCCAGAAACACAGCGGAAGAAGAAAAAAAATTAAAGGCACTTAAACTCTATTTACAGGAATATAGTTAGAGGTGACACACTGGATATTTACTTAAGTTGACCTACAGTGTATCTCTGGTCCATCTCACTGAACTGTACGGTTTTAGAGAAAAGACAAGATCCCCTCACATTACAGTATTGTATCTATAATACTGCCATTTGTGAGTTGTACTGCACATACAGAAGTTTGTAGGTTGTACTGCATTGAAATACTGTAGGCAAAAAAACAATTCCACTCTCAATTCTGTGCATTTGGGAGCTGTGCTATCTCCATCTCAGTTATTTTTTTTAAATATATAATCTCAATAAAGCCGGCTACTGCAAGCATACACACTGCCGACACGAGTAAGAGCAAACTTCAAGTAACAACACCTGAGCTCAGTGACCGGTTTTGCAGATTTGCACTTTAGCTGACAGGCTAACCATTTAGCTGCTATCAAGAAGAAAACGACAACGGCTGCGTTAGCTAATGTAACCAAAGGTGTCGGCTGGGTTAAAAATCGTTTGTCGGTGCCAAAAATATAAATAAGTTTACTTGTTTCAAAGTGGAAACAGCTACTAAACTAACCACCAACACTTCTTTTGCTTCACCGATCTTACCAACGTTAGCATCTTCCTGCTACAACCCGTTACAGCATCTCCACCAGTCCCGGTAGGAAAACCACAAAACACGACACTGTTTCACAGCGAGTTTGCGACAGACTAAGTACTTAGTTAATACTTTAACTTCCAAATACACTGCTAAAAGCTTACCTTAACATTTAATGGGTTCCTGAGTGCTTGAAAAGACTACCTAGACCTGTCTGTGTCCAGCTTGCAGCTCAGAGCTGAGAACAGGTGTGAAAGTTGAAACTGAAACTTTTAGGCAAGTGAAAAAAGCAGCTACTCTAAGTTACACACCTGCCAATGCAATTAGGAACGGAGCAGGAATGCACTGGTGTATTGCCAAGGTAAGAAAGGATTGGACCTTCCAAGACTTGGAGCTAATGCCTCTTTTCTTCCTACACGTGTGCCAGCCAGTTCTGCCTTAGTGACTTGTGAGAACCAACTCATGTTCGAAGACCAAATGTTACATGGCCTTAGGTAGAAATTTGGATAATATCCTTGGGCAGAAAATTATGATGGGTGAAAAAAATATTAAAAAGAAAATTATGATGGTGAAAAAAATATAAAAGAAAATTTTGATGGGAAAAAATTAAAAAGAAAATTATGATGGCAGAAGCTACATGGTATGGAAGCCTGTATCTGCCACTGAAAAAAAGTGTTTTTTTTTTTTTTCTGTAAGTCAGACATTCAGGTTATTATTCTAAAATTATGCATTATTTATAAATTTTGAGTTAAGTATCTAAAAATTTAGACTTACTAACTCACACTCGTGAGAAAATAACTAGAAGTTGAGAAAATAGCTTAAAATTTCAAGTTATTAAGTAAAAATTTTGGGTTCATAATTTGAAATTTCGACTTAGCTCTGCCTGTCAGGAAATGGTTTTGTGTCAAAGGCGGAAACAAACTTCCATTGCAGGCTCCACTTGAGAATCGTTGGCGAGTTTCCTCCCATAGCTGCTGACATGAGGGGCTCTAACTGGGGCCAGCAGTTTTGTGGTCCCTGGTGGCCACACCACTCCTTCAGGTGGAGTCCAGTTCTAGAATAGGCAAAGCATCAGCGGAAAAGTGATGCTTTGCCTATTCTAGTGATGCGCACATTTTTTTTAACACACTGCCGTGTTGGTGTAACCATGTTAATGGTGTCCACTTAACATGATGCACATGCATGAAACATGTAACAAGCTCTTTAGCCTTGTGATCGACTGGTAACCTGCCCGGGGTGTAACCCGCCTTTTGCCCTGGGATAGGCTCCAGCCCCTCTGCAACCCTGAACTGCAGAAGCGGAAGAAGATGGATGGATGGATGGATGGATGGATGGATGGATGGATGGATGGACAATCAGCTGTCGATCAGTGGATGGGCATAAAATCATGATTTAAGAGATACGTATATGGACGCAGCTGAGACTTGCCCTCAAAATATACATATCAGAAATGACTGCTCATGGCTGTTATACAGCTGAGTAAATATCACAGATTCAGATCTCTATTTACAGTCATATCTGTGTGGACGTCCTCCATCTCGAATTTTGATTGAATGTGGGAAATAGGAGGAAATGAAAGGGTGGCTCTGCCAGGGTGGATCTTTCATGTTTTATGTATTGACAGTAAATAAGCAAAACAGGTACAGAGATGGTTTGGTGATTTCTATGAATTTTAAATCTCCAGCGCTACACACACACATTCATTGATACGAGTGCAAGCAAATAAGCACTCTGAACCTCCAGTGATGAAATAAGCATGCCGCTGTTAAAATTAGAACATGTGTGGCATTATTTGCAATGGAGAAGTGTTCCCCTGATCATTGTGAAACTGCAGACTGAACTCTATTTCCCTTCCCCTCACCTCGAGAGAAAGCCTTCGTATGTGTTCTGAGCCAAATGAGGCTCTCTTATGAGGGGGGTGTGTGTGCTTATGTCTCAATGTGTCTGTGTTTCACAGGAGACTGTGAAATGTTAAGTCACTCCCATCTCAAGAGAGCATGCTAAGGCACAATGGAAACTATCCTGGGTGTCATCTTCATTTTAAACACCACCTATTCCCTCCCTGACTCCCTTTCTTTGTCTCTTTCTATTCCCCTCACTCTCTCTCTCTCTCTCTGAATGTCTTTCTTACTCTCCTTATTTTCTTCTTTCACACCCACACAGTCGCTCAGAGGCTGAGAGATTTCCCTGTTTATTTTTTCTAATGAAAAAAAAAGAAAAGAAAGGAAGCCACAGAGCTCGGTGCTGTCTTTTTTTTTCTGCTCAGGGACACTGTTTCCCAAATACATTGTCACAGTTTTTGTGTTGGAATATGGACAAGCAAAACTGTGAAATTTTGAGGGTGTTGACAATTTTCTAAACATATGCTATTATGTGCACGTGTTTATGAAAGTGTGATTGTGTTGGCCTGCTTGCATATGTGTGCCAATGTGTGTCAAAAAAACAAAAAAACAAAAAAAATCAAACAAACAAACAAAAACACTATGCACTGCTGATGAGCATTGTTATTGATGCCCGACTTTCATCTTTGGCTACTGCAGTACAGTACATAGCATACTGCATGTGATTGTGCTGTATGTGCAAAGATAGCAGAAGAAGTACTCGATTACTATGTTTTTTGTTTTGTTTTTATGAATGGCCTGCAATATCAGATTTTCACTTCACAATTATCATGGTCAAGAAAATATTATTGGGATAGCAGACTTACCCATAGCCCTCCAGGTTCTCTGTAGAATCACCGTCTTATAGCTGCTACTTTTTCAGTGAAGTGGTAAGATTCTCATTTATGATGAATATTTTTGCCCTTTTCCATCATTCCCAACCATAATGCCATGGACTGTGTGAAAGACATCACATCTCATTTATGTAATTTACAAAATGGTACTGTGTGTGTTTCGCCTTACCGGCTGACCTTTGTAATCTGTGGTTGAACACTTACCCGCACTACTGCACATACCTTGGCAACAGCAAGAAACAGTGAGTTAGACAACTGCAGTTAAAAAAACAAACAAACAACTTTTAATCATTTATGACACAGACACACATGAAGGTCACGTAAAAAGGTCAATGGTTCCCTCTCTGGCTGCACGTCAAAGTGTCCTTAAGTAAGAAAGTGATCTTAAAAACCGATGAGAGATGGATGAGACTGTGTCTAATAGAAATGGGGAAATGTGGGTTATATCATGAAGAGCTTAACTTAAATTTTGTGCCTGGTGAAAGTAGGTTTAAAACCCTTTAAGTTTAGATTTTTTTTTTTTTAACTTCTTCATTATGTCAGCTTGCTAACATGTCTATAATATTTCTATAACTTTAACATATGCAGTCTTTTTTTGAATGGAGACCTCTCTCCATGCTGCAGTATGCTGTACATATTCATACAGCATCACCCCCTCATTCACACTTAACTGGATCAAACTTGCCAGTGAATAAAAAAGGAAATTAGCAAAACTTGAAATCTGAAACTGATTTCCAACTGGGTCACCGTCTCCATGCGCAACTGAACAGGGATAATTGGACATTCATCTTTTTTTCCCCCCACTAAATGATTCTGACAGGCCTTTCCCCAGGCTCACCACTAGAGGGTAAAAGTCCTTTTCTCACCCACTCTCAGTTTGTTTCTGATTCTCACACATGACCTACAAATCAGCAGCATCAGTCAGAGGAGAGAGGGAACAGAGGGAGAGGGAAGAGGTTTAGGAACCAGCACTGCTTTCCCTAAATATTCTCAACCTAAGAACATAATGCTGTTTTTTTTATCATCCTGTAATTTTTCCTGTTATTCTTTCTAGCAGAAGCAGAGTGTGTGTAGTGGTTTGCTGGACGATCAGTGTTCATCCGCCTATACGTGGATGAACGCAGCTACTAGAGGAAGATGGAGAGCAACATTATTGCAGATGCATATCAAAAGGCAATAAATAGACATCCACATGGAAAAACAACATTTCCATCAGGATTAGCTGTGCTGTGAGTCAAGCAGGTTGCTAATCAGTCCTTCTTTTTGTCCTTGAGAACTTAACTAATGATAAACATCACACCAAACGTCAGCATTGTCGCAGGATCCATGCGAGCATGCTAATATCAACTCAAACCCCTGCTGCCCCTCATCTCACAGAGCTGCTAACACAGCTGCAGACGCTTGCTGTTGTTAAAACACGGCTTCGCGTTGCAAAAACTTAAAGTCATGCTTTACTTGTATAATGCATGAATCTAAAAGCTGAAAGGGCAAGGGGAGGCGTCAACAGAGATGATCTGTGTCTCTCAGAGAGCTTCTAGTGTTGGCAGTTGGATTTTACATCAGAAATGATGTTTACAGTAGCCTAAAAAAAAGATATCATCTGTGATAAAGACATGAGGGGTATATGTAGAGCATTCGTCTGTGTGTGTGTGTGTGTGTGTGTGTGTGTGTGTGTGTGTGTGTGTGTGTGTGGAGACATGGATGTGTGGATCCTCGACACAAAGCTTGTTTTGTCTTTTGATCCTGGCAAATGCGCTCAGTTGTAGAGCGATAGAGACGATGGTTCTTCACTGAAATGTGAAGAAAGAGACGTTTTTGCTGCTCAGCGCAGTTTAAAAAAAAAAAAAAAAAAAGATGTGTCTGCTGATTCTAGTATGAACAAAGTGATCATAAAAGGAATATGAGGTCAGTCATGCATGCAAACTCAATCAAGGATGAGAGAAAGGAAAGCACGGCAGAGGAAAAAACAGACTGATCGTGCCCTTATTTTCGCAGTCCTTCCTGTCTTTATTTAACAGACATGGGCTGGGAGTTCATAACTACCTCTATGTATTTTTATATAGAGGAGAAGACCATTTCTACTCAGTGCACCTTCTTTCTTTATCTCCTGTGGACTCCCCCTTGTGTCTCTGTAGCTGCTGCTTCATGCATCTTTAAAAGATGAGAGGGAGGCTCCACTTTCTAACCCAATGTATGAAGAGGAGGGAGAACAGATGAAGGAGAAGCAGTGGGTAGCAGCATGCCAAACCCACATGTACATGCTGTACTACAGTATATTTATATAAAACTTAATCACCCTTTGTCTCTCTTTTCTGTGTCGTGAGGTATTCCCCAAATCCTGCCTCCTCTTCCTCTGCATTTCGTGCAGCTCTCGGTGAATCTCATCAGGATAATTATTCGCGCACAGGCATCTGAGGCACGAGCATCTGCCTCTCCTTCTGTTGACCTCCCCCTGCCTCCCCCTCATTTTTTTTTCTTTTTTTCAGTCCTCCTCTCCTCTCCTCTTTTCAATCTCCTCACCTCACCTTGTGATCAAGCCATTTATTTGTTAACTAGAGCATCACTCTTGTTTATTTGCCACTTCACTGTCTTTGCAAATTACAAACATATTCTATATAATAAAATACAGTAGCTGGTGCAAAGATGGGAACGAAGCAGAAATGGAAGGTTAGCTCTTCCAGAAAGGCGGAAATTATCAAACAAAGCGCGAGCATTTTAGTTTACACCAAAAAAATGCTACAATCATAGACTCATTCAAGCATTTCCTGATAGACCTAAGTGTCATATTTCTTTATGCTGTGGTCACAGCAGAGGCCTGAGAGAGGAAGCATGGCTATAGGATATGCAGCACCCTTGATAAACGCAATGTGTGCATTAGCAGAATGCCTGTGCGCAGCAATTGTGTCATTTTACATTTAATGCATGCAGGTGAAACCTCTTATCTTCAAAAAGTAATGTTTTAGGCTCTATGATGAACAGATTTGTCTTTTACCTTAATGTCGCAGTAAAACTTGGAAAGACATTCAGTCCTTGGAGATCCACCACATTATATCATTCTGTTAAAGTCATCACATGGTATATAGAGTTATGGTTTTCATGCGAACAAAATAATGGCCACCCCTTTCACACACTCTCTATATATGCCTTTAAAGGCCTTAATGGAATCAATATTGCAGCAGAGGTGTGTAGACGGCTCTCACGGTCTCGCTGCGTTTTCTACAAAGCATATGGTCAACAGACGCTGACCTTGTATTATCACATTTAAGATGATAGATGTCTGTGTAGGTAGGACCAACATATCACTAACCAGAGGCACTGCCAGGAATCCAGGAATTATATTAACGTTAAGTGACTGCCACTTAAGAAACCACATGTACGGTTCCTGGCCTGGAATAAAACCATCTGCGTGATGGTGTGTCGAGTGAGGCAAAGTAAGTTGATGTGTCAAAGAAGCAGCAAATGATGACAAGCGAGACAATCGGTTGGCATGAAATGTTGCATGCACATTTGAAAAATGATGAAAATGAAAATTATTCCAGTGCTATTGTGCAAGTGAGATTTGTAGCTTTGAATGAAATGTCTTGACAGCTACTGGATGGATTTCTATGAAAATTAGCAAACATATTTGTACCCTTCAAAACCAACAACACAAAAAAAGAAAGAAAAAAGAAAAAAATGCAATTACTTTTTTGATATTTGTTAAACTAGTTAATCTAGGTAATTTATTACATATAGCATGTACAGTTTGCAATACTGTATACTACAGTATTGTATAGCCTGTTCATGTTGTTGGTAAACTGATATAAAAAGTTATACTGAGAGAAGTAATAACTAAGGAGATGTCACAGCTGTCCTAAATTAATAATATTAGTAAAATCAGTCTTTATATTTCATAATGGCTAATCTACCAGTTTTATATATATATATTGATTAATTTCTGACTTCTCAGAAGTACAGTGTGCAGTTCAGGTCATTTTTACTTCTTGTTTTTATGACAGGTGTTCTAATAAATTTGTTAACCACTGTCTATGCCCAAAATAGGCCATTTTATCCCATTGCTAGGTGGTTGCTGAGCAGGTGTAACTGAAATTTTGTGGATATAAATGAGAAATTAAAATGCTAGGATGCCATCATTAAGGCACTGTAGGTGCATAAAGGCTAAAACAGGTCATGTTAGCCTTGTGCTAGGTGGTTGCTGCTAGGCAATATGATAGCCTCATAATATATGACGCATAATTCAGCTTTTGTAATGATATTTTTTAAATGTTTAAGAAATATTTTTAATGATAAAGCGTGCAGGAGGAATTCAGCAGTCTTAGTGTCTGAGAAAAGAAACTTTTTTAACGTCGGTGAAGCACATCTGTACCGACTATTTCTGGCTCCCCTGTAAAATGGTAGCAGTGCGGTCATGCTGGTGCTCGGTTGCACGCCCTGTACTGGTTTGTGTATAGTTAGGATCCTCTCCATCACTCATTTCTTAAGAGTCCTGCTACACACAGCATGTTAGAAATGCCTGTGTGACTATGTTAGCAAGTTGATGTTAGCATTTAGTTCAAAGCCCCACATGGTACAAGTACATTTTCTAAGAGCTGCAGGTTGCACACTCTCAGAGTTGATTGGTGTGTTATGTTTCCTCATTTGTATCTCTAAGGTCATATCCTCATATATATATATAAAATGCTGGTAACGGTTTTCAGTCTGTCCTGAAGCATTGCTGTCTTCACTTCCTGCCTCCTATATGTCCTTGTTACACCTGCAGTATTGCACTTGTTAGCACATTTTTCTGACACATGCTGTGCTATAAATACCAGAATGGCATCTCCATTGAGGCTTATTATGGAAATAAAACATACAGTAAGTTTAAGTCTCAATATTAATCAGTGCAGATAAATCCCAATACAAAAATACAGTTCATTTTGTGTGACTGTACATTCATCAGCGAGTTTAACATTAACTAAAGTGGTTTTCTTACTCAGGATCATTTTTGCCTCAAAGACATAATGATCAAATGAACGGAGGAGAAGGGAAAGAAATGTGAAACTTATTTTTAGAAAAAGGCTGAGCTAATCAAACATCTAATTACACGCCCATAAAATTAATAGAATGGAAGATAACATTACAGAATAGGGGGAATCTTTCACGCGTATGCAGAACGGATTCACGTTGCACTCGGTGAAACGTGGGGGGATGGGAACTCCTCCTCATAACCACAGCAGGGGATGCGGTATGCATATTCAGATGGCGAGGAAAGCAAACAGTACAGTATGGCATACTGTATGCATGTATTGAGGCTTTTCAAGGGCAGACATTGCACTATACTGCAGTCTAAAATCCACATGTCCTCGCTGTGGAACTCAGCAGTCATGCAAATTTAATGCAGATACATTTAGAGCATATGAAAAAGAGGTGGGTCAATATTTCTGAATTTCTATGGCGCACAAAAGAGCGGGCAGTGAAAGTGAGGCATGTATGAGACATTGCCCCCGTTCAGGCATATCAATTAAACATCAATGGCCAGCGGGGCATCATTTGAACTGCACTGAACCTACTGTTGATCCCAGAAAAATTCTCATATTCAAGCAAGACTTGACATCCAGAAATAGGGCTGTGTTGATGAAACATAAATGAGAATGTGATTGTTTGATGAATTTTGTGTGTGTGTGTGTGTGTGTGTGTGTGTGTGTGTGTGTACGCGCTCACACACTGGGTCTTTCCCCAGAGCGGTTCTGTTCTGTTCCTCTCCAAGGTGATGCCGGTTACCATGGCAGCTGCACCAGCTCTGAGTCTCTCCCTCTTCCTCTTCCTCCCCTTCCTCCCTCTGTCCTTTTTCTCTATGCTCCCATCTCTCTTTTTTCTTTCTCTCATTCGATTCTTCCTCTTTCTGTTTTCTAATCTCTCTCTCTCTCTGCAGCCTCGATCAAACGGCACAGTAAGCAGGCCACCAGCCATCATTTACACGGCACAGTTGGTCCCCGTCCAGGCTCCCCCGTTTCTGGCAGGGAGATATATGGAAATTATTGAAACGTTGCACACATCACCACAATGCTATCCAGCAAATCCTCCATGAATATGGGGTGGATTACCATATCTCCAATCTTCATTTGACTTTTTTTTTGTTCTTAACCTCACGTTATTACCCTGCCTGGTTTCATTACAATGGTGACAAACACTTCAATAAGTAGCCATATAAAGCATGTATGTATGTATGAACTGCGCATTCTAGGCATTTTTGTGGGTGCGTTTGTGCAGATCACATAAATGCAGTCCTTTATATCACAGCATCAAACCCAGAGCATTTGAAATGCTGCCTCTCTAGCTGTGCTTCAATTCCCCATTCACTGAAGTTTTGCTCAGTTTCTCTGACATCATTCCGCATATTGTCTCCGTAGTCCTCATCATCCCTCATCTGCACTCCTCTTTTCTATTTAGTTTGAACAATGGAACAACATGCATCCGAATGAAGACAAAAGGAGCAGAACCAAGATGGCAGAGAGAGCAGCGTAATGTAGAGGAGTGATTTCCATTCCCAGTAGAAATCAATAGACTGAGATCTAACATCTTGGGAATGTGTGTGATTGTGGACTGAGTGTGGGTGTACGTACGTGCATGCATGTGTACAGTGTGTGAATTCAGTCTTCAAATATAAGTAAATGTAGTTTTAGATGTTGTATGTTGTGTGTGTGCGTGCCTATATCTAAGAGTCAGCCAGAGGGTAATCAATACTGACTGTAAATGATGGCTATTATGGGACCAGGCCTGTGATGGGACATTGCAGCAGTGATGATGGAGTGTGGACTGCCTATAGTGCTGGTATTTGATCCTGCATGTGAGTGTGTCCTCCAGTGCAGAGCAAACACAGAGGGTGTGGCTAGTAGGCAGACAGGGTCCCCTGTCTCAGTCCTGGGTATACGATAACAGTAATTCAATTGAGCTTGCGGGTCCGGGCCTGTGGGATTTGCTGCCTGTGGATGTGTGTGTGTGTGTGTGTGGATGTGTGTGTGTGTGTGTGTGTGTGTGTGTGTGTGTGTGTGTGTGTGTGTGTGTGTGTGTGTATGCGAGAGTGTGTTTTAGTCATTAGGCAACCTGATCCTCCTGGCTCCCTCATCAGGTCTGAATGAATAAGTGATCAAGGTCTATACCACCGTTTGTGAGTGTGTGTTTACACATGTGTGTCTTTGTGATTTTTACCTTTACTCTTCTCCCCCCCCACTGTGTACTTTCCTCTTTCCTTCCTCTATCCTTTCCTCCTGCTGCTATTATTTCCCCTCTTTTCCTCACTGTCTTTTTTTTTTCGGTCATTTTCAGAAGTATTACTTATGTATTGGGCTACCAAGAAGCATCAGCCAAAGATCCTCAGTTTAACTCAGATTCTTCTAGTCTAGCATTCGCTAAAACCGTGCGGTGTGCTTGTGGTTGACAGATGACAGAAACTGAAATATGGACAGATACTCTTGTTACCAGGCGAACTTGTGTGTGATGTAGGTGTTTGCGGAGTTGGCAGCCTGAGTGTGGAACAAGTGATGCTTTCACTAGCACCAGCCACATCAAGGTGCCAATCAGTGGTGATTAAGTTACTATTATCTACCATAAGGTCAGAAATGTAGCAGCTGTTGTGTTGTTGTGTGTCATGTTTGCTGCCCTATAAGAATACAAATACAGGTCCGATTCATGTCAGCTGCAGAGGTGATGCCATGAGGAAAGTTTACTAGCTAATGAGCCAGGCTACTGTAAAGATGGCAGCATGTTGAACTACTGAAGAAAATGAAACGAACACTCAGTGAGCAAGAAGTAACGGTTCACTCAACATCAAGCGGCATGGAAAACGAATTGAAGAAAGTAAGCTGGCAGATCTGGGTTGTTTCATAGCAGGCAAAGTAGTATCTGGATTTAAACAGAAATGCACTTGAACTGGCAGGCTCGCTATTCTGGAAAGCTCATATGGCATGGACAGATGTAAAAGTTCGAGGTTAATGTTACCTTAGGAATCACATTTTTGCCGAGCTGATTTTATAGCAGCATTTCACACAAATGCCTAATAGGGTAAAATTCTGAAGTAGTGACATTTTGTCTTTAAATGGTCATCTTCAGCTTCAGTGATCGCCCATGACATTTCTCTGAAAGCCACGATGGAGGAACAGAAGTGGAGATTTCACATTTAGTTGAAAACTGAACTTTTTCATGGATTCAACTAAAGAAATGGTACCCATCCTTCAAACTCTTAACTCAAACCGTACACTGATCAACAGCAACATGAAAACCAACTGCCTAATAATGTTTAGGTTGACCTTGAGTGGCCAAAATAGCTCTGACCCATCGAGGCATAGACACATGGCCCCTGAGCAGGTCCTGTGGTATCTGGCAGTGGGACACTGTGGGTTGTAGGGTGAGGCCTCTGTAGATCAGACTCATTGCAGTGTGTTCTGTAGATGCTCAAACAGACCGGGATCTAGGGATTGTAACTCAAGGAATGAACCAGTCTTGTGTCTACACATAACATACAACTTAGCAATGAACTAATTTTAAATTGTATCTTTTGGCAGGTTGTTGCTAGCAGCTTCTTGCAAAAACATAAACTAAAAAACTATTGTTTTTCCATTTCTTTATTTGAATCTACAACGAATGCCAATGATGACACAGCCTGAAAGACATAAAATAGTATTTTTGCACCAGCAAGGTGATTCCCAAAGAGCTATTAGCCTCATCAGAAATGACCTCAGTGGAAGGGTGGCTGTCAAGAAGGGAAACAGGGAGAAAAGGCTAAGGTATGCCAAATTACACCAGAACTGCACTAAAAAACAGTGATAACAGGTCTGATGGAGTCACAAATCCAAATTTGAAATTTTGGGTTCAGATTGTCTCAGTATGTATGGAGGAGTTCAGGAGAGAGCTACAGCAGTGAGTGTCTGCAGCCATCTGTGAAACATGGTGGAGGCTCTGTCATGGTTTGGGGCTGCATTTCAGCCAGTGTTGTTGGAGATCTTGTCAAAATGATGGAATTATGAATGCAGAAAAGTACTATCAGATGTTGATCCACCATTCAATACCATCTGGAAAGCACCTGATTGGCAACAGCTTCGTTTTTCAGCACGACAATGATCGCAAACACACTGCCAGTGCAGTAAAAACATATCTGGATAGAAAAACAGTGGAACACTATCAGTCATGTATTGGTCTCAGCAGAGCCCGGACTGCTTAAAGAAATTATGTGGTTTTACAGTTTTTGCCTTTTATACTGTATGTATGTTTGCACATGTTTTGAGAAATTGCTGCCCCTATTTCCCATTTTCCGAGCATAAATATAAAGAAATCAGGGATGCCTCAAGACTTTTGCACAGTGCTGTGTATTATTTGAGTCTGGACAGATATGGGTGACGGAGGCATACATGACAAAGTGGTAACTGTAGTTCATTTTTCTTCCTCATCTTCAAACGATGAAGAAAAGCAATACTTTAAATCTTGAATCTTCAGCAGTTATAATTTCAAATAAGATGAATGAAAAAAAAGAGCAATCAAAACTGGAAATGTAAAGCTTTACAGAAGAGAACAAGGGTCGTATTGTTCCATCTAAATAGAACTTAATTTTATGTTACTTACTAACTTCAAAGTGAATAATTTAGGCGTATTTTTCCACTGTTTGACTGTAGCTCAACCAGCAAAAGCCACAGAACACTCTTATCCGTCTTATCGTATTTTGATTCCCTCTGCAGTTTGTCCATGCCTCTCTTCCCCACTCCGCTGAGCTGGTCCTTGGCATCTGATGGTTCTCTCCAGGCCAAACACAAACAAATGGCAGCCTTCCTTTGCAACAGCACGATGCTCTGACACACACATGCATAAGCATAGCTGGACGTGGCCCGATCACGCAGCCGTGAGCCAGCAGAGGCACATACAAGACTTTAGATTCAGTGTGCCTGCACATATGTAGCAGCATGGATGAAAGCTCATATGAGCAATCATCCATGCATGTGTACTGCGGATTCATGGCCACATGCAGAGAGAGACAGAAATCTCTATGGACACAAACGTAGACCAATCCTGTGGTGGTATTTTAGTGTAATCCTTGGTTCTGTATGAATCTAGAACTATTTTCCTAAATGAGATGCAGTAGCCTGATTTAAAATGGGGAGAAAAAAAAATTTAGCCTAGAACCACACACAATCAGGGTGGGATCAGACTGTATTCATGCCAACTAGTTCCAGATTGTATGCTCATGGTGACAATGTAATGAGTGGAGACCAATATGTTGCCTGCTTTCCTGGCGCACTGTTTTTTTTGTTTTTTTTCCCCTTCCTCTGCCTTCTTGAGAGTCGGGATCCTATATTCTTTCATTCCATGCCTTGGAGCATTTGACAAACTCCCACTGTGCCCACTTATGTGTCTCCCTCAACTGTCATATAGTGTCTATGTGACATGCTGCTTGTCTGTGAAACCTACTTATCACTAAAATCTATTCCTACTGCAATGTCAAAAGTGTTTTGAAGCACATCCCTTAAGTGTCCTATCTATTTGCATTCAGCTCAGAGTTTGAATAATGACCTGACATATATAGAATACCGAATCTGGAGTTAATTATCATGCTGCACGGCACAGACTTGGGTCAAAATTATGAAGCTAAAAATGAATTTTGCAGAAGGGTGTTTATTTTCTTAATAATTATATGCATCAACCTAATTTATAGAAAAGTTCTTTTATCAAAATTTGCAGAGTACCAATTTCTTAAACTGGTAAAGAAGTCTACAGTGATGCCAGTTCTAAAAGTTTTACTGACCATTTCAGCATTAGTGACCTGTCCAGGATCTACCCTACCTCTTGCCCTATGATGGATGGATGGATGGCTGGCTAGCTGGCTGGTGGCTGGCTAGATGGATGGATGGAGTTCAGTATTGATAAATGAATATCAACTTGGAGGGCATTGAAAGTGTACATATGAGAATGTGCAAATACTGTGATTAAACAGTGGAATCTTGTTCAGCATCAACATACTGAACAAATGTCCCATCTTAAAACTGTCTTGCTGCAGTTTTGTCTGTTTCATTTTTGGTGTTCGTCCTTGGCGACTGGGCACCTTAGCCTAAAATTTCAAAGGGACATTCATATTGCTTCTTAATAGGACAGGCAGATCATGCCAACCAGCCTAAATTCACTCGGTATAAAGTTTATACCAAACATATTTTCCTTAATGATTAATTATTTGAATAAACATTTGCTTTGATATATTTCAGTTGCATTTTGCTCAAAATTATTGCTTCAAGTTTATTTTTTTAATGTACTTTGTTCATAATCATACACATGGATTATCTCCCAGAAACAAAGTTTACTTCTACTTTCAACTCACCTCATTTTTTAAGAACAGTGTGGTTATCATTCGTACTTACATTTGCCGTCCTGCCCTGCATGTCCTGATGATTTATTAAGTCCTGGTGGGGTAATGACATTCTTAGACTTTGTAAGTAGAAGTGCTGCACAAGCTACAGTTAGTATGAACTATATTACATTTTTTTAAGTTACTGGTTTAAAATGTATCTTTCACTTTTTCCAGCTACTTCCCTTCTCCCACCATTTAATTGAGCTATTATTCATTGTAATTACTGTGACACAGTGGCCTTGTGGTGATCTCTTCTAGTATTTCATTACTTGAGATCAATGGGGCTTGAGTGACAAATTTGGTCCCGAGGCTTCTTTGTCATTTGTGTTTATAATTATTATATTACATAATAACACATTTTAATCTGAAATGACATCTGTGGTATTGAATCCAGCTCCTTAACTTGTCATTCCTTAAATGCTTTGACTTCCAACTAATTAGGCACATGCAATTATTACTATTAGACTGTCACACCACTTCACTCCATTAAAAGTCTATGTAGACAATGAGCCAGAAAGTCTCAGCAGATGATATCCAGTATCCTATGTAGCACAAAAAAAAAAGGGACAGAAATGACACAAAAATCAGTATCAGATGCCCATGATCTTTGGGCCATTGGGCAGGACTGCCTTAAAAACAGGCATGTTTCTGTTATGGAAATCACTGCATGGGCTCAGGAACACTTCCAGAAATCACTGTCTGTGAACACAGTTCACCGTGCCATCCACAAATGCAGGTTAAAGCTCCATCATGCAAAGAAGAAGCCATATGTGAACATGATCCAGAAAGGCTGCCATCTTTTCTGGGCTTAATCTCATTTAAAATGGATTGAGGCAAAAGGGAAAACTGTTATGTGGTCAGATAAATCAAAATGGGAACGTGAAATGGGAATGTGAGCAGCCCTGGTTTGGTCCCACACTCGACAGCTCCTCTGCAGATGGTGTTAAACAGATGGGACAGCCAGATCCGACTCCAGTTCAGGAAACAGGGTGGCTGGTATCCTAGAAGCCTCAAAGGGAGAAAGACCAGTAGCTGAAGAGGTGTGAGAGTTCTGGGCATACTCCATCCAGGACAACTGGGAACTCCAGGGGCAAGGATTACTGGAAGCTACACAGTGAAGGGCTGCCACGAGCTTCTGATTTAGCCTCTCTGTTTGGGCGTTAGTCTGAGGGTGGAAAACAGAGCTAAGAGATCTTCTAGACCTGGGAGGAAAACTGTGGCCCCTTATCTGAAACTACTTCCACAGGAATTTTGTGGAGTCAGAAGACATATTCAACTGATAGGTTAGAAGTTTCTGTGGTTGTGGGTAACTTGGCGAGGCCGATCAAGTGGGATAATTTGGAGAACCTGTAGATTATTGAGAGGATGACTGTTTTTCCACTAGAGGGAGGCAAACCAGTTTCAAAGTCCAAAGTGATATGGGACTAAGGCCTATGTGGGATGTATAATGGTTGAAGATGGAGGTGCTGCTTATTTCTAGCACAAATGGAGCAGACATACTCTCTCACATCTTTCTCAAGTTACACCAGAAATATCACTTTAAAAAAGCCTGAGGTCAGAGGTGAATCTTGCAGTACGTACCCAGTGGATCACTGCCGAGTAATCTGAAGGCAGAACATACCGTTGCAGGATCTGGTTTTGACTGTAGGGCTCATGGAATTATATTTTCTGGAGAAGGGGAGGATTCTTTCGGGTTCAGTGTTATCACTTTCAGCAGCACACTGTCGGGTGCCTGACTTTACATTCCTGGAACTGGGACGATAGGAGATACTGCAGTTAAATCAATCAAAGAACAGTTTTTTCCATTTCAGTTTTATTTATATAGCACCAAAACACAACAGTCACCTCAAGGTGCTTTATATTGTACGATAAAGCCCATACAGTAATAAAAAAAACCCAGCAATCACATGACCCCTATGAGAAAGCACTTGGCAACAGTCGGAAGGAAAAACTCCCTTTCAACAGGAAGAAACCTCCGGCAGAACCAGGCTCAGGGAGGGGCAACCATCTGCCATGACCAGTTAGAGGTTAGGGGATGGAGACAGGACAAAAGACATGCTGTGGAAGAGAGCCAGAGATTAATAATAACTAAGGATTAAATGCAGAGTGGGGTATAAACAGAATAAAAAAAGGTGAGTGAAGAAAAAACACTCAATGCATCATGGGAACCCCCCCAATGCAAAATAACTAAGGGAGGGTTCAGGGTCACCTGATCCAGCCCTAACTATAAGCTTGATCAAAAAGGTGTTTTAAGCTTAATCTTAAAAATAGAGAGGGTGTCTGTCTCTCGAATCCAAACTGGGAGCTGGTTCCACAGAAGAGGCGCCTGAAAGCTGAAGGCTCTGCCTCCCATTCTACTCTTAAGTATCCTAGGAACCACAAGTAAGCCAGCAGTCTGAGAGCGAAGTGCTTTATTGGGGTGATATGGTACTATGAGGTCTTTAAGATAAGATGAGGCCTGATTATTCAAGACCTTGTATGTGAGGAGAAGAATTCTGGATTTAACAGGGACCCAATGAAGAGAAGCCAATATGGGAGAAATCTGCTCTCTCTTTCTAGTCCCTGTCAGTACTCTAGCTGCAGCATTTTGGATCGGCTGAAGGCTTTTCAGGGAGCTTTTAGGACAACCTGATAATAATGAATTACAATAGTCCAGCCTAGAAGTAATAAATGCATGAATTAGCTTTTCAGCATCAGGCTTAGAAAGGATGTTTCTAATTTTAGAAATATTACGCAAATGCAAGAAAGCAGTCCTACATACAGTATTTGTTTAATATGTGCATTGAAGGACATATCCTGGTCAAAAACGACTCCAAGATTCCTCACAGTGTTACTGGAGGCCAAAGCAATGCCATCCAGAGTAAGTGGCTTTAGTAACAAGCTGCGCATCTAAAACATATTCTCCCTGCAGAGAATCTATATCGCACTTAAAACGTGGTGTAAATAAAAGACTCAGTGAAAACATTTTTAAACTGACACTCTGAACATAACCCACTCCTGCCAGTTTTGGTTTCTATTCTCTCAGCTGCAGATTTTAAGGTGCTGTTTAAGGGTTTGAGTGTAAAGATTAAATATAAAAACAGAATTCAAACATAGTCATCAGGGAAACAAAAAGACTTCAGACACTCCTGAAAAACTTTAGACCCTCCTACTCTCTTTGCAGAGGTCCAAGGGATCTCCCAGGAATGGTGATGCTATTTTCTGGAGAACTGGTTGGCCAGTTCTGGTTGGTGATTTCATATCTGTTGTTCTCTAATCTGGAATCTAATGGAAAACTTGATAGGTATAGGATCAGAGGAACAGTGTTCAACTAGATAATATTTCTGGATTTAAGACTATAAAATGTGGAATACCACAAGGTTTCTGTGACTGGTCCAAAACTCTTTATTATCTTCATTAATGACATTTGTAATATTTCTAATATATTTATTATGTTTGCAGATGTCACAACAATAGTTTCTTCTGGTAAAAATTTAGATGAACTTTTGGCATTAATAGAGGAGGAATTAAAGTGTCAACAAAGTGTCTCTTAATATATCAAAAGCTAAATTTATGGTATTTGGAAATAAAAAAAAAGAGGTACTTAAACAGATAAAAGTTAAAATCAGTGGTGAAATTGTAAGAGTTTTTGATATAAACTTCTTAGGGGTGGTATTTGGCAAGGAAGCACCATATGAATTAAATAAAGTTAAAAATCTCAAAGACACTTGGTATTTTTTTTTTTTATAAAATTAAAGAATTACTTACTTATAATGCCTTATTTATAATATACTACACACTGATTCTTCCATATATGACCTATTGTGTAGAACTGTGGGGGTGCACTTTCAAAATTTTAGTCAGTGATATAGTTTTATTATAAAAACGCCTGATAAATAAAGCAGACTATTATGAACACAGAAATTCATTATTTCTAAGATCTAATCTTATGAAATTTAAAGACATAGTTTATTATAAAATAATTCAAATAATGTTTAATGCTAAATCAAAGACCCTGCCAGACTGTGTTCAAAAATATTTTATACTTCAGCAAACTAAATACAATTTAAGAGATGAATGTAAGTTTATTGAACCTAAAGCCAGAAAAGGGTTCAAACAGAGATGCTCGTGTGTCCTTGAAGCTCAGTTGTGGAACAATGTTAGCTCAGACATGAAAGCGTAATTCATTATTTATTTTCAAAAAGAAAATCCTACAATATATTTTACATAGTTATGTGATTGAATGAATATGTTTTTGTTTTTTGTTTTTTGGGGGGATGAAGGTCACAAAATTTTCTCTCTTTTTTGTGTATATTTTCTTTCCTTATATAAAAAGTAACTTGTAAATGGAAATACATTTTGAGTTAGGCATAGAAGCTTTTGCTTCTGCCTGTTTTGTTCTCACTTACTGATTGTCAGATGTGCATTTACGATGAATCATTTGTTTTTGTGTGACCAAAACAAAAATAAATTCAACTGAACTAATCTGCTCAGCATAGGTTACCATAGCGATTTAAGGTGATCCACCTTCTTAGCATAGCAAACCCAGGGTTAACCCCAAAGTTACCTGGATAAGTCAAAATCCTGCTTCGTAATTGTCATAGTCCTGGGCCGTGTGCCCAGCGTTTTGTGTTTAGCTCTGTTTTCTCTGAGTTTTGTTTTGTCCTGGTCTGTTTTGGTTTTGATTGTTCATCTCAGTTTCCCGTCTTGTTGTTAGTTATGGTTTATATTTTGATCTCCTAGTTCCCTTTGTTCCTGTCTCCCCTGAGTCTCTGTCCTGTGTCTGTGTGCTTCCTGTTTTATTTTGACAGTCTCATGTTCCCTGTACTTTGTGTTTAGTTTTTGCTTCCCCTGTGTTACTAGTTTCATTAGTTGCACCTGTTGTTCCCTGCTGTTTCCACTTGCCCTGATTACCTAGTGTTTTCTCTGTTCCTTGTTGCGTCTGTGATTCCTGCTGTGTTTCTCCCCGTTTCATGTGACCCTTAGTTTTAGTTCTGGCACCTGACCGGCCCAGTTATATGTATTCTTTGTCATTCCTCTCAATAAACCACCCTTTAAGTTTAGTTTGCTTGTGAGTCCTGCATTTTGGGGTCGGCCTTCGCTTGCCACACAGCACACCATGACAGTAATATAGACCCCAGGAGGAAGGGCAACTCCAAAATAACAGACACAGTGGCAACACGACAAATGGTACATTTTGTCAGTCTAAACATCTGAACATTTCTGTGTTCTATTGTGAATAAAACATGTGTCTATGAGATTTGCAAGTCATTGCATTCTATTTATAGTTTCTTCTTTGGAATTTTAACTAAAAATCATTTCTGACATGGTTGATGGTCTGCATTTCCTGTTGACTTGATTGGATTTCATGAAAAATATGACATTTTCTGTGCGACCTCAATCTTCTGAACTGCATAATTATGTATCCTTGCACAATAGGAAATGATGACCTGCACAGCTTCAAATATCAAGATAACTCACTCCTGCACACCTGGAGCAAGACCGCACGAACAACAAGATTAAAGCACACACGCTTTTTTTTTGGGTTCAGATTCTCCCTTTATCAGACCCCATTTCTTTCTCCCCTCTCCCTCGTACTTTGTTTCATAAATCTGTCTGATGTGGCTTTCACACGGGGGCAGATTATTGCTTTCCAACTAAAACCAGAGACATTTCATGCTCAAGAGTGAGAGGGGATTTAAGGACCAAAATCTAATCTACTGTAGAGTACAATGATGAAATATCAGTGTAATATCTGCTGAGAGGCTTGGGAAACCTCAATAGAAAGTGAGTTCCACATATCATGAAGCATTTCTAATCCTATCTTCTTCTCTTCACCACCTTCTTCTTCAGCACTGCTTTTTTTTGTTTTTTTTCCTGTCATCCGTTCCTTCTCTTTCCTTTCCCACCACTCTCTTCCTAATCCAGAACATCAGAGCAGATTTTGGCTTCATTGCTCGCTGCAGTAGCAGTTGTAATCTTAGGGTCATGAATCTGTCATCTGCAGATCTCGCTCTACAGCCTCTCTGCGTCTATTTATGGCACACATGCACATGCAGCAGCGTGGTTGAGAATGAAGCAGGGATTGGAAGAGCCTTTGGGGCAGAGGAGTGTGGCAGGGCGTGAGAAGCAGTTGCTGCCTTCCATAATCTGGTTGCACAAAGCTATGCCTTAATTTTGGTGAGGTTGAGGCTGCATTGTGCAGAGCTGACATGAATAGATCGTTAGGCTGGATTTGCACTGGCTACACACGAGGAGAGATAATTTGAATCAGGGCGAAAGAACTCAGGCTGCGGCCGGTCTAGTCAGACAGCATTCCTCTGCACCACCAGTAGGACTGTCGACTGCCTAGCATGCCACATTATCTTCACAGCTCCAGCCAACCATGCATGTGCCTTCACCAACCCTGGAATGAGAACAGCCCTATCAGCACTTTGTCTCTGCTCAGTTATGGCAGGGTGTGTGCGTATGTGTGAGTGTGTCAGGGGGTTGATTGTGGGTTGATGTGTTAACAAAACACTGTGCATCCCCCTCTCTTTGCTACTCTGTCTTTGTCTCCACTCCTGTGCTGCCCTGCTGGTGAGTTTGTTTGTGTCCAGCCAGCAGTCCTGAGAGTGAAAAGCTTCATCAGCTGAATTACTGGAAGTTAGCTGTCTCAATCAATTAGGTCTTGCTGGACAGGATGCAAAGATAAAGCTGATGAGTTGCAGTCCCTTCCATGTCCTGCCATCTTGTCGTCCTTCATTTACTCTCCTCTCTACTCTTCTCCCTTCCTATACCACATCCCCTCTGGTATGCTACTAATCCACATATATATGCAGCAGCTTACATTAGCTATACAGCACACAGGTCAGCTTGTAGCTTGCACTCGCTCCTCCTGCACAAAGACAGTTGTTTCTGAAGATCATCCCTGGATAGAGTTACAAAAAAAGGAGCAGAGGCAAAGGAGGGTGCAGAGACAGGGAGACCCCGAGGTCCTGAGATAGGCAGTGATCCCTTTATTTTATTTCTTCACATAAGTGTAAAATATGTGGTGTTGACCTTTGGTAACCACACTTTGACCTAATCACTTCCCACAAGGAATCATCAAACTCAGGACAGCAGAAGTTGGGACGAATAATCACTTTGACCTCCGAGGAATGTCAGAGTCTACAGGGCGATGCTAAAGTGGAGGGGGCGCCTGAACGGCAAACTTTGCATGCAGCAATGGTGAATGTAGACTTTTTTTCTGTGGATGTGGACTGCCCAGAGTCGCTGTGGGATGGCTTCTCATGGTTAAATTCCACTCACATCTTTTGCTTTGGTAAAATTTCAGTGACAGGCTGAAAGGAATCTAACAGATTTATATTATAGCCCTATACCACTTGGCAGAAATAGAAATGTAATTTTATTTTATTTTTATTTTTTTCCCCGTGGCCTACTTATTTATTTAGTTTTTGCTAAATTCAGAGACGTGATCCTTAAAATCAATTTGAGGAGTCTCTGGCATCCTGTAGAACAAAAAAAGAAGAAGCACATACACAATACAAACAAACACTGCACAGATGGGATTTTTAAGATGTATTTTCACATTTATTTATTATACTTTTATTGGGTCAGTGAACAGTGAAATAACCATGTCTAAAAACCGACATCTCTTTGTGCCGGCCGCAGTATCCACAGTATTTATACACTGAGTACAACAAACAGAGATTTCTTCTTTAGGCTGACTTAAAATTGCCTCATTTTGATTTACTAATTAATTACATAACTTCAGTGTTAGCATAATTCTGCTACTGCACTGAGTATGGATGCTTTCTTCCCATATTTTATCATATTTTTTAGGTTTGTAAGGCTACCTTAATAATACTACTATAGTCATTTGAAATAATAACAAGGCTCGGAACAGCAAACATGGTTAAAACAGTGATGTTATTTCAACAGTCAAAACTGGTCAGTCTAGATTAAAGGGTAATGTAAATCAGTTCTTATATGCTAACCTATATAAGCCTTCCTTAACATTATGTAGTACACAGTATGAATAAGGATGGTATTGTAAAAAAGTGTTTAATTCTCTTTCTAGCTGCCTTGATTAAAGCTGCCCACAAGCCTCAGACCCTTGTGGATTAATTGTGGGAGCTTGAAGAAAGCATTCCTTTGTCATTCAAACTGCTGAGAGAGTTGAGACGTATAAAACAAAGAGACAAACAAATCATACAAAGACTTTTGAAAGCAGAGCGTAGCACTAATTTCCTTCAAATATGACTTCAGAAGACAACATTTTATGGATTAGGGTAAGGCTCAATCAGGATGACTTAATGCACTGATTACTCCATGACTCCACTTTTTTCTTATGCTCACAAATTAATCAATGTGCAGCTTTGTTAAAGTAACTGTTTAAGAGTGTGGACGGGTGGTAAACCCCAGGACGGGTTTTATTTATTTATTTTTTTTAAGAAATGAGAGACTGCACTGAGTCACAGAAGCTACAGGAACAGATGCTAGCTGTCATGGCTTGGGCTCACTGTAGAAACTGCAGATACAAAATGTGACAAATTGGACGTCAGAAAAGTATCAGCAACCTGAAAACATTGCAGGAAATCTGTTCCTCATCATTATCCCTGATCTTAGTGGGTCCAAGACACCTCGGATATTTGGTGTCCTGCACCATTCTTCTTCATTAAAGCTTAAGCTCCTTTCACAAGCCACTAAATGTGACTTCAGAGTGTCAAAATGTTGGTGATGAGTGTGTTATTCCTTGTTTTCTACTTGTGTGTGATAAATGAATCCTTTGCATTGTGTAATGTAGAGCACTTTATTTTTTTAGGCCATGCAAATACGTCCTGATATACTTCAGCTATTAAATTCGTCTTCACAGCTGGCTGGTAGAGTGTAGATAAAGCATTGTGACATTTGGCTTGTTTAGGAAGGTAATAATTAGCTTGTCAAATTGTGTTTGCAGGTGGTCATTTGGCTTGTTTCCAAGACGACGCTGTACTCACTATCAGCTCTCATTACTCAGTTAAATCAGTCAATTTTGTGTTTAACACAGGGTGAAAGTACAGGCGTGTGCTTATTATGCTTAAAGGGAAAAAAAGCTGCAGCGCTGGTGCAGCAAGCTGGTCATGTGATCATTATCACATGAGCATCTTCCCCCAACAAAGAGCTGATGTGTGTTTACAGTTCAGGTCAAAGTTTAATCTGAGTGGGGGGGGGGGGGGGGGGGTGTTTTTGCATGCATTTATGTGTTACTTTTGCAAGACTGTGTATTTGTGTGTGTTTAACTAACATGTGTGTGTCAGATCTTTTTTGTAGCCTCACGATTGCAGTGATGCAGATGTGGCTCAGACACTGAGAGAGGGAGAGAGAGAGAGAGAGAGAGAGAGCCAGGGGGTCACATGGAAGAAGTCACATGGCCTCACCATGTGTCATTGCTGGAGGCCTGGTGAACTGGCTTCAAACAACAATCCTTTCACTGTGTGTGTATGTGTGTGTCAGTTTGTTAGTGTGTTGCAACAGTGCAATCAGTGTGTTTTATGCTCAGTGTGACTGAGCTTTTTGGGATCGAGTGTGAAAGGGGTATTGTGTGTTATATTGTCTTATATGAAACTTAAGTAATGGCAAAATTCTTGATGAACTCCGGAAACTGTGGGGAGAATCACATTTTGACTTTGCCCATAGCTGTCCTTAAATGCAGCACGGTTCAAATAACCTGCAGCTATTGTCGCATAGGTCTAGTGAGGAGATGGCACGTAGATTAGTCAAATTTTGATCCAGCTATATTGGATGTGTTCTTACATGCATCTTAGAAATGTTTCTTGTTACAATAAAGCCCTGAAAAACAAAAGGCAGATCCTGGATATGTTGGGATTTTGAGGTTTATTTGTGCCTATTTGTTCCTTCTGTTTTTCTTGTGGTGTTGGGAAAAAAAAAAAGCACACACACAAAAAAAGACAAAAATATTGCTGTAGAGAAAAAAAGTAAATCTAAGTGAACTGCTGGGTTGAGACTACACAGTATGAACCCCAAAACCAGCTTGACGTGACAGGCGGAGGCCGGCGGGAATGAAAATTAGGGTCAGAACAGAATTGTGCAGAACAATCAGAGCTCAAGAAAGATTACGCGAGCTTTTTGTGCAATTTTCTCTGACAACAAAATTGCATCTATGAACAGGTATGGGACACCAAAATATGCAAAGTGATCTCTCCCCAGTTTTACATCTTTGTAAGTTATTGTCATTAAGAACCTTTGTTGAACCATCAGTAACCCCACTGGAGGGGATGGAAGGGAGGGTGTCTGCACTATTACAGAAAGTTGATGAGTTTTTAGTCGCTGTATGGCACGCACTGTGCTTGCAGAACTAAAAAATAAAAAGAAAGCAGAGTTTACACTCAATTAAACTTTAACTGTGAAAAGTATACATTTTCTTGCCTCATTCCCTTTCTTATGAAACCTTCACAGATAAGTAGAGGTAACATAACTCAGAATATGACTTCCTGCCTATGATGATTTATAGTATACCCTGGCATAGATGTTCCTTGTGAGGCTAAGGAGTGTGATCCCTGGATAGCTGGAGCACACCCTCTGGTCTCCCTTCTTAAAGATGGGAACCCCCACCACAGTCTGCCAGTCCAGAGGCACCGCACCAGATCTCCACATGATATTGCAGAGGCGTGTCAACCAAGACAGCCCTGCAGCCTCCAGAGCCTTCAGGAACTCAGGGTGAATCTCATCCACCCCAGGGGCCCAGCTGCAAAGGAGTTGTTTAACTGCCTCAGCGACCTCGCCCCCAGTGATGGACGAGTCATTTGACTCATCACAAGACTCTGCTTCCTCTACAGAATGTCAGGGTCTGCAGAGGCAGTCCGTATAGAGCATGGAGGAATGTGGACCCAAAAGCAGGATGCGTGGGGCAAACAGGGTGAAACTGAAAGTGAGTCTTTTATTAGACTGTAATACAGAAGAAAACACTAAAATCAAATGAAACTAAAACTAATAACATCACACTGGGAACTCACTGGAGACTATAAAACTACGGAAACCAAACACTAGGAAACACTGGAGCATGGAAAATTAGTACATGAACAAACAGACAAACAGGGACAAAGGGAGACAATAAGTACACGGGGGATGATTAGGGAAGTGGAGACAGCTGGGGAACACAGAGCTGACCTAGATCACAGAGAAAGGGGGGGAAGCAAAACTAAACGCAGAACTCAAGAAATGAGAGATCGACAAAATAAAACAGGAAGCAACTGAGTGCAGAGACACGAACGCAGACTTGACATCACACAGGAAGCCAGACACTGAGGAAACAAACACGTGAATATACACAACACAGGCGACAAGGCACAAGAGGGAGAGAACATTATGCTGGGAAGAGCACACAGAGGGAGAACTCAACTAAAACGCTAAGAACTGAGAACACAATTAAATATCCTTAAATGGAAAACAAACAACATAAGCATAAGCCAAAACAGGAATCTCAGAATTATTAAATAACCAAAGCTACAGAGTCCAAAACTCAGAACACTGGCAACTAGCCCAGGACCATAACACAGAAGATGTGTCAGCGTAATTCCACTGATGCAAAGTTTTCCTTCCACCCCCTGACTATATCCTGTATTGAAGTCAGCAGCGCCCCAGCTGCACTATACATTGTGTGAGTAGAGCACCACTTTCACCTCCTGAGTCACCTACTGTAACAGTTTGCCAGAATTCCTTTGAGGCAGTCTAAAAGTCTTTCAGGATAACAAAGCCTGATAGGACTCCTTCAGCTTGATGGCTCCCTTCACCTCTCGTGTCCACCATCTAGTTTGGGGATTACCATCAGGACAGGCACCAACCACCTTGCAGTTGCAGCTCTGTACAGCAGTCTCAACAATGGAGGTGTGGAACATGATCCATTCAAATTCAGTGTCCTCAGCCTCCCTCAGAATGCTGTCAAAGTTCTGCCGTAAGTGGGAATTGAAGATCTCGTGGACTGGCATTCCAAACACACCCTCACTATTCATTTAGGTATGACAGGTCTGTCCAGTATTCTCCCCCGCCACCTGATACAACTCACCACCAGTCGGTGATCAGTTGACAGCTCAGACACTCCTCACTCGAGTGTCCAGAACATATAGCCTCAGATGTGATGATACGATTACAAAATCCATCATCGACCTGCAATATCAGGGTGTCCTGGTGTCAAGTGCACTTATGGGCATCCTTAAGCTTAAACATGGTGTTGTTATGGACAAACCCTTGTTTGAACAGAATTCCAATGACAGAACACCACTCGGGTTCAGATCAGGCAGGCCATTCTGCCCCCTACAGGTCTCACTGTTGTTGCACATGTGAGCATTGAAGTCTCTCAGCAGGACGCGAGAGTCACCGGATGGAGCACCTTCGAGCACCCCACCCAGTGACTCCAAGAAAGTCAAGACCTGTTCCCTGGCTGGAAGGTCGTCCATTGGTTTTAAACTCCAGCATACAGGCAGCAAGCCTGGGGGCTTGCTGCCTGTATACAGTATATCACAGTATATCACTGTATCCATGATGAATTTGTTCTGCATTAATTCTTGTTTCCAACAAGAATGACCAGAAAGCATTACAGCAAGCAATCACAGCTGCTCAGATCATTGGGATGCACCTTCCAAGCACTAGCTGATGCTTTTCTGAGAAAGTGATAGGCTTATCAGAATTTTGTACCTTCTCTTGCCAAGTTTGACAGCCTGTATGTGTGTAAATTACTGTCATGGTTGTTTTTTTGACACTTCTAAGCTGGTAGAACTGTTGCTGGCCCATAATCATCAATGCACATCATCCAAGGTGCAAAACTGCCGACTGGGTTCAGTCTGACATGTACGTCGAGCCAGGTCACGGCCATTTACAATCACAAAATATGATATAGTGGCAGTCTCAAAAGGCATAAGAGAGTCATGCAAAAAAAAAAAAAAAAAAAAAAGCATCACATTAAAATATTTAAATCTACATTAATCAAATCTTCAAGTTCATAAATTTGAATTAGGGGTTTCAGATTTCGTGCTGATGAACCTTTGTAGGGCGAGCCTGGATGATTTAAACTGCTGAAATCTAGGGTCTGGTGTTCTTTTTACTGGTTTACTGTGTGTGGCGTCACCCTGGGATAAGAACACATTGGGTGTCATCGTGCCAGGATCTAAGATGCCAAGAGCTCTCAAATGCACTCAGGGAAAAAAAAACAAAAAAAAACTGTGGATCCCTGTGAGTATAGTAAGGAATTTCAAAAGATCTCCAAACGACTTGAATTAAATCATCTACTAGTGCTGTAGCTTTAAAACGTCCATTTAGATGCCAAGAGGAGTATCACATTCAGCACAAGAATGGATAGTTTTAGGCCAAAAGATGTCTTTAGACAATTTTATCACAAAATAAGGTAACTCTTTTAGCAGTTAGTGACACAATGCATGTTTCCTGCTGGGTGACGTGTGTAGAACAAAGATAGCTTTTATGGAAAACAACCTCATATCAAGAAAGATGCATGATATGACTGTTATAGGTTGTTTCACTGCTTGAGGGACTGGGCAGCTTGCAGTCACTGATTCTATTATGAATTCTGTATCATATCCAATTGTGCCTGAAAGAAGCTCAAATGCTTGTTTATCAACATATCTTTAAGAAGCTAAAGATTTCAGTGAGTAGTTGGGTAGTCTAATTCTGGGATTCAAATGAAAAAGGGAAAATGTGTCTTTTTTTAAAAACGATTATGAATAGAAAATAGACCTTCTCTCCATTTAAATCATAAAGCCTAAATGAGTTTAATAAAGCACTGACTAATGATTTTGTTGCCCAAAAAGAGTGCATCTTGAGCTCTTCACAGTTCTTTATATGTCTTGGGAGGAGAGAGCGCTTCATCCTGTTTCTCTGCCTGTCACTGCATCCGTGCTCTTGTCCGACTCCATCTACTGTGTCCAGAGATGAGAGGAGGTGGAAGAATGACTGCAGAGAGATGAGGGAGGTGGGAAGTCAATCAGAGGCCAAGAGAATAGGAGAAGAAAAGAAGGAGGAGGCAAGTGAGAGGAGTGGAGGTAAGGTCACAGATGTCTGAAAAGGATGCTGTGAACATCTCTGAGTCACAGGATAGTCAGTAGTAAGAGCAGAGAGAGACACACAGAAAGAGGTCAGCTGATTAAAACACACACACACACACACACACAAGTGTGTTTTGCTATCTTTGTGGGGAATTTCCATTGACTTCCATTCATTTCTACAACCTAAACCTTACCTTTACCCTTTTCCTAACCCTAACCATCACATACCTAACCCTAACCCTAACCTAAACTCAATTCATACCTTAGCCCTAACTCTGACCCCTGACCCAAAAACAGGGTTTCCCCTTGTGGGGACAAGGTTCCAGTCCCCACAAGGAGCAATTGGTCCCCACAACGTAGTATATGTCAGGAAAATTGTCCCCACAAGGTATTATAAACATACGCACACACACACACACACACACACAGTGTGTAGTGTTAACTAGTAGATCAGGGCTCTTTACTGTTTATTCAGGAAATATTCATCAAGTAAAGGGAACATGACCAATTAAACAGTACTGTGCAAAAGTCTTGAGCCAGCCTTCATTTTATTATATTTAGCTAGGAAAATGAAAAATAGGTGCAGCGATTTATTGAGACATGTGCAGACATACATGGAAATACAGCATATAAGGCAAAAAAGAGTATTAGTCCTCAGGAATAGTTCTCCAGGCTTCTTGAAGGACTTTCAAAGAACAATAGATGGGTTGAATGAACGCCAACTGCATCTGTCAGGTCCTGTGCCAGGTTTTTACTGGATTTTTTCCTATTTCTTGAGAACTGTTCATCTGCAGTAGATACTTTGTTAGGTCTGCCACTTCTTCTTTTATCCTCCACTTATCCAGTTTCCTGAGATCTTTTGAGGACACACTGCACACCATGCTGAGATGCCAAGTTTCCAGCTAATAGCTCTTTAGGTGCAAAGATGTTGGTGCAAAAATACTAATTTATGTCTGTCAAACTGTGTTTTCTTTGACTTTGTTCATAGATTCAACTAAAGTAATGGGAACAAATGACATGTTTTTGTGACAGGGTGCTAATAACAAACATACACTTTTAATTAAATTCTTTGTTAAGGTAGCTTTTATGTGTAGGTACAACATTGGTTCCTCTCTTGAGTTAGGTGCCTTTCTATGCTTGAATGAGTCACAGGTCAGTGTTAAGTGGCTTAATAAGCAAAAAACATTCCTCTGAAAATTGTGGGGTACAAGGATTGGACTGAAAATAAGAGAAAAAACAGCCAATGGCCAGAGAAAGACTTTGAAAGAACGCCAGAACTCCAGAAATGGATGAACATGTCTGGCAGCACAATACTGATGTTATCACCTTTTCAGCTGATATGACAAACTTGCTAACAAAAAGTGGTTCATTTAGGAACCAAGTGGGAGTGAAACGTTTGCATTTATTTGTTGCTTTTGAGTCAATGTAGCCAATATTTTGTGTTCCATTTTGGTTTGGTGTCCACCGACTCCTGATGGAAATACTTGGCTCTTTAGCCGTTAATTGCTCCACTGTGTTCAGTGGGATCTGTTAACTGGTGCTGAGCAAGAGTATTTTACTAAGAACAGCTGGTTGCTCCATCTGGAAGCAACGCTGAGAAAAAAAAAAAAAGAAAATAGCCTGCTGTAAAATTAAAACAAACTTTGTATCCCGTTTATATAAGGATATTTTATTTGATACAGATAGTTGGATATTGTTCATATTTATTTTGTTTCTTTGAATTAATTTTTTTATTATGCACCGTGGATCATGAAATCCCCAAATTATCTTTACTTCCAAAAGACTCTGTGTGATTTTATTACTAGCATTA
The DNA here is from genome assembly GCF_007364275.1 of Archocentrus centrarchus. NCBI lineage: Eukaryota > Metazoa > Chordata > Actinopteri > Cichliformes > Cichlidae > Archocentrus > Archocentrus centrarchus. The sequence goes on from NC_044359.1 coordinate 13,904,149, forward strand.
CACTATTTCAGAATTTTATTGCCTCTGTATCAATTTTTTTCTTTCTTTAAAGGGGGATTTTAACAGCTTATTCATTTAAAAAGAGAGCATTTAAGAATAATCTGAGTTTTTAACCCAGAGTCCAGTCATTGCTTTTAATATATATGTACATTTCACAGTGAGCTGATATGTTCGATTTTTAAATAGACCTCAAATCAGAGCCGCACCCTTTTTCTGGAAAAAATGACCAGCTTTCACCACGCTCGCCTGATAGTGACTCCTGACCTGCCAGCTTTTCTGTTATTCCGCTGCATCACTGCCAGCTTCAAAGTGCCATGATCCTGGACCAAACTTTGAAATACGGATCATAAATGTGTATTTACATAGTTACTAATGGCACAGTGTAACACAAAGAAATGGAATCAAAGTAGTTTAACAGGTGCTGTGTAGCTGCCAGGTTTAAAATCAGTCAGAGTGCTGGATATGTGGATGCATTTTTAGCCTTTGTGTCTGTGTCTGTGTTTGTGCCTTTGTTGTTTCCCTCAGCTGCTCTGTGGTGTCCTAATGGGGCAGGAATCATAAACAGCAGCTGTGCTCGGTCAGACCACACACTGCACTCTACCAGCAAGCCGAGCTGGTCTTATGAAACCCACTTGAAGGTGACAGAGAGTAGCACGGAAAGAAACAACGCAATCAAAGCCATCAAATTGTGTGTTTTCTGCATGTACAAGTATTTTATTCAACTTCGAGCAGCAGTTTGTTGATTTCTCTTCTCCCTTGGTTGGGAGAGCAGTCCTGACTGTAAAAACCTCTTGCATTAATTGGTGAAAAACATAATGATTACGATCCCCATAGGAAGAATGCTAATGACTCTGGATATTGTTTGACGTTTTGTCTGATGCCACCTCGAGGGAGACATGTTTGCTTAAGGGTAAGTTGTTTTAACAGCTTGAAAACTGATAAATTTACATTCCCATCACCTGGTTCATTTTTTCCTTTTAAATAACTTGTCCTGTTTGGCAGCTTTTTGCAATCAGAGTCATGATCTGAATGCACTGTTGTGCCAAACACACTGCTGATGAAGATTAGCTCTATAAAATCTCTACAGGCTCCTCTGTTAGTGTTTTTCTTTTTATTTATTGATTGATTTTTCTTATTATTCACATGCGTACATGTGCAACACAGCGATACCAGTGCTGACAGGTAGGGAAAAAAAGACAGAGAGAGAGAGAAAAAAGGGGAGAAAGATAAAAGACAAGTTCATCATCAAGTGCTGGACCAAACAGCACCTGAAAAGAACCTCCCGACACCCGGCAGAGGCCTGGGCATCCGCGGACTGCAACCCCACAGGAACAGGCCAACAACCACGCCAAAGCATCCAGCCATGCACCCCGGATCACCTGGTTCATTTATGCATTGATGAGACAAGCAGCAACTATGGATGTTCATGGCAACTACCTCCAAATTCTTCAACTCCATCTCAAATCCACAGCTAGATGACTGAAACTTTGACACATTGAACAATGATCCCAAACACCTGCCTCACAGTTTTACGCCTCTGACAACCAGTCATGCTGCAGTTTAAATCCATGACTGTCTAGAAGTGATCTTTGACCTTTTGGATATAAAATGACACCATTTCTCATTTTTCTTCTTGAAACTAGTGCCTCAGTGATCTTGACCTTTGACCAACAAATTCTAATCAGTTCAGTGCTAAGTCCAAGTTAAGTCAGAAAAGTAATGTAATTCCCTCCAGAGGATCCTGACACATTGGATTCACAACAATGGGATGGATGTGATTATACTGTAGGAGCCTTGACCTTTAGCCACCAAACTCTGAACAGTTAATCCTGAAGTCCAAGTGTCTGTACAGACTGACAACCCAAAAAACGTAATGCTTCTGGCTGCGGCTGTCCCTGTCATAGAGGCCTAATTATAGGGGGGCCCTCAACATCTATTTTAACAACAGCACAGTGAATGAAAGCAACATTTAGGGATATTTATATAAACTGGCTGGAACCAGTTTGGCATCCTAACAGGAAAAACAGTGTAAATAAGGAGGATGAGGAGCCTGGAGATGTAATAAGAAGGGGGAACAAAGAAAGATTCTGCTGATAGGATGGGATTAACTGTCCAAACCAGGCTGTCATCATCAGCACAGATCTGGACACACAGAATTAGTGGTTGTTGCTACGACGACAGTAACCAGAGATACCGGCGCTAGTGTTCAATCACACGGTGAGGTCAGTCGTCGCCCTTGGGTATCAGATCACCCATTATGGCCGGCCCTCTGTGGTCCATTTATAACAGTGCAACAACAACTGTCACATACATGTGACAGTTATGACCCAGGTTATAATTTTGTATTATGTATTGTTTTTGTTCCTCCCTGCCTGGGGGTGGTGCTTTTCATTTTTCCCCCCTATGTTTTCAATTATGCAAGCTCTAGGTAGAGGCTGGCTATTGGTTGGACAATGGAAGCACCAGTTTTGAACTGTGACCTCACAGGAGCGGCTTTGTCTCTTTCCTGTGTATGTGTGTACAAGTGTTTTTGACTCTGAAAGAGATTGCTAAGCAACTGTATTCATATTGTAAATACTGTAAATATTATTATTATTTTTTTTTTTTTAGAGAAGTAGTCTTGGTAGGTGAAGTTGTTGGAAGCCTTATTTTCCTTTTAACAACCTTTTCTCCTGTTTAGGTATAGAAACAACAACAACAAAAAAGTATTTGCCCCCTTCCTGATTTCTTAGTTTCTTTGCGTATTTGTCACACTTAGGTGTTCCAGATCATCAAACACATTTTAATTTTAGATAACCCAAGTAAACACAAAATCATGATTTCATTTATTAAAGGAAAAAAAGCTATCCAAATCTACTGTGTGAAAAAGTAACTGCCCCCACTTCTTAAATCATCAATTAATTGATTAACCACATTTTTTGGAAAACTGAGTTCTATTTCAGTAGCCACACCCGGGCCTGATTACTGCCAGACCTGTTGAATCAAGAAATCACTTAAATAGAATCTGTCTGACAAAGTGAAGCAGGCTAAAGGATCTCAAAAAGCAACACATAGTGCCATCATCTAAAGAAACAGCTGAGAAACAAAGTCATTGACATCTATCAGTCTGGAGAGGGTTACAAAGTCATTTCTAAGGATTTGGGACTCCTGTGAAACATAGTGAGAGCCATTATCCACAAATGGACAAAACTTGGAACAGTGGTAAACCTTCCCAAGAGTGGCCAGCCTAAGAGTGCATCGATGGCTCATCCAGGAGGTCATAAAGGAACTCAGAACAACATCTAAACTCACCTCAGTTAAAGTCAGTTAAGAGGCTGGGCTAAAATGGCATCCATAGGAGAGTACCAAGGAGAAAACCATAGCTTGATGATCCCCGAGACTTTTGGGAAAATATTATGACGAGACAAAAGTTGAGACAAGACAAGATGACTTGCTGTAATAGATGGAACCATGAATTCTGCTCTCTACCAGAAAATCCTGAAGGAGAATGTCCAGCCATCAGTTCATGCCCTGAAGCTCATGCTCACTTGGTCGTTCATGCTGGAAGACCCTCCAATGTGGCTGAATTCAAACAATTCTGCAAGGAAGAGTGGGTCAAAATTCCTCCACAGTGATGTGAAATACTCATCTGCAGTTATTGCCAACATTTGAGTTATGAGTAGTTATTGCAGCCAAGGGCGGCATAACCAGTTATTAGGTTTAGGGGCAATTCCTTTCACACAGGGCCAGGTAGGTTTGGATAGCTTTGTTCCCTTAACAAATGAAATCATTATTTATTATTTATATTTTGTATTATCGAGTTATCTTTGTCTAATATTGAAATTTGTTTGATCTGAAACATGTAAGTGTGACAAATATTCTAAAAAAACAAAAAAAACCCGAAGAAATCGGGAAGAGGCCAAATACTTTTTCATGGCACGGTAAGTATCATTTATTTTGAAGACACTGTCTAAAGGAATAGGGAGAGAAAGCACCATAACTTCTACAGTCCAGTGGACACAAAACGCTCCCCTAGACTCAACCATGAAGTCTGATTAAAATAAAAATGCTAAAAAGTTTGTTGATTTGCCCCTAAAGTGATGTTTTAAAGAATGATGAGGGCTGTCTAACATGCACAGGCAGATCATTCCACATGCAGGTTTGGTGCTTAAGCCTAGTTTTAGGCACTGTAAGAAGCAGCTGAGAGACCGGGTGGGAGTATACGAGTGTAGCAGCTCAGAAAGGTAAGGCAGGACGAGTCCATTTAGAGATTTAAAAGCAAATACAAGAATTTTAAAAAGAATCCTAAAATGAACAGGCAGCCAGTGGAGTGCAGCTGAAATAGGTGAAATTAGAGGTGGGAAGTACAAATACTTTGTTGCTGTACTTTCTGTAAAACAAACTGAGGTATACTAACTTTGTGTCACGTAACGCTGTGGCAGGCAAGGCAGAAGACCCCAATGTAGGATATAAATCCATAAAGATCCATAAAGATCAGCAGCAGCATAGGCCAGCTGATCACAGCCTCCACACAAAGAAAATCTACTGTGAGCTGTGATTCTTTTCCGTACACTGAGCCACTACAACCCATCTTAGGGTCTCCCCACCTGCTGAATCCCACTTTAACCCCTGACTCTACTCATTTTCCTGTTTATGTGTTGAAGCAGAGTCATCCACCTACAATGTAGGTAACAGCAAAAGAAACTTAAAAAAAAAATAACAGCATTTATTTGCCTCTGCTCATGTTTTACACAATGTGTTCATGCTGAGTAAATTCATTAGAATTAGAATTTAGATGAAAATAAAGTTTGAAATACCATGTACTAATATTGTTTTATTATCATTAACATAGCACAAGGTTCAGTTAGCTTTGCACAAAAATAGCAGGCAGAAATGTCCTCCAAAGAGCTACTTTTTACTTTCTCACTTTGAGTACATTTCAGAGCCTGTACTTTTTCACTTTTACTTGAGTAAAAAAGTTGAATTAGTACTTCAACTTTTACCAGAGTATTTTTTAATACAAGTATCTATACTTCTACTTAAGTACAGAATATCTGTACTTTTTCCACTTCTGGGTGAAATGTGTTTATGTTTGTGAGCATCAGTTAAAGGTACGCAGCAGCGTTCTGCACCAGAGGACCCGATAAGCCCCATATAAAGTGCATTAATCCATGTGGTAACAAAGGCGTGGATTGCTGTTTCAAAGTCTCACCTCTGGAGAACTGGCTTTATTTTGGCCAGCTGCCTCAGGTAAAAAAAGCTTGACTTGACTGCTGCGTTGATCTGGCTATCAAGCTTCAGGTGCCATAGGGCGAGAGGCAGGGTACACCCTGTACAGGTCGCCAGTGTTGCCAGATTTCGCGACAGAAACAAGCAACCAGCTCTATGAAAACAAGCCCAAAAGAAGCCCAGCTGGCAACCCACAACACTGTGTAAAACTGAGGCCGAGTTTAAACAGTATAGCTCTATAGTAGTATAGCTCACTTCTTTGTTTTGTCTTATTGTGTTTTGGAGCAGTAAAACCCATGGTTCTTAGCCTCATAGAAGAGAAGGGAAGGGTGCACAGTTTTTGTCTGTGTGTGTGTGTGTGTGTGTGTGCTTCTCTGTATTAGCATGTTGAACTAAATCAGCATGGTGAGCACATATTTCACACTTGCAAAATCTGGGGAACGCCTTTGGTACGTCTCCCATTAGGACCGCAGCTACTTTCAGAGGTGTATGCGGACACAATTTTTTTTTTTTTTTTTTTGGGGGGGGGGGGGGGGGGGGGGTGTGAAGGAGCACAGGGTGCCTAATCAGCGCCGTTCCTCTGTTACTGATCATTTCATATGCACAGCTGGTAAATACAGAAAATGCCAACTAGAGAAATAATTTCGTCATATCGTTTCACACTCACATTCACACCTATGGGCAATTTAGAATCACCAATTAACCTAACCCCACGTCTGTATAGCAGTGGAAAGAAATTCCATGTTTTCTAAGTATGGGGCCCAGTGGTAGTAAATAGAGAAAAGAAGTGGGCCTAGAACTGAGCCCTGTGGGACCCCACACACAAATGAAGCAGTGGAGGACACAGAATCACCAATTTCCACATGGAACGTCTTGTCAAATATGACTGACACTATCTCAGTGCTGTGCCCCTGATTCCCACCCACTGCTCCAGTCGAGAGATTACGATTTTATGGCTCACTGTGTCGAAGGCAGCAGTTAAATCTAAAACAAGAGCAATACAATCACCTGAGTCAGTAGCTAAAAAATCTAATTAAAGACTCTAAAGTGCTGATTCAGTGTCATGCAAGGGTTTAAAACCTGACTGAAAAACTTCAAGAATATTTTGTTCATTTAAAACAGCCATTAGTTGACTGTAAACTACCTTCTCAGGGATTTTAATATTTTTTTATCTTTTTTTAGAGGCTGCACAACTGCATGTTTAAAATTTACAGGGACCACCACAGGATCAATGTCTGCCACCACATTGCTGAAACTGTCATGAACCTCTAATGTGTGCAAGCATCAGTGCAACATCACCATAAGCTCATGTTAATCCCCATTTAACTGAAGTAAGGCAGACGATTGGAAACCCATCATCTTTGCCATTAAAAAATTCACATATAAATTTAAATTCTTCAGTCTTTGAGTCTATGTCTCTCTTTTAATGGATCAAGACTCTTCCTTCATACAGTATAACAGACTGGACTGTTCTTTAAATATGGGTGCAACACTATCACAAGCAGCACAGGATCAGCTGACTCAGTGCAATACATTCTCATACTCAGTGTAGCCTTGAAAGTCGAAACACAAAATATATATTTTAATTGAATGTAACTGCCTTTAAAGATTAGGTTATGATGACTATTTCCTTTTATTGTAAAGAATTCTTTAGAAGAACCTAGGAGACAATCTAGTATAATAGGAAACATCCTATGTGCTGCTATATTATGCAACTGGTTATCCAGAAGTTCCTTAAGATGTTAGTGCTGGCAAAAAAAAAATGGGTTAACAAAAAAAAGGATTAGAAAGAATTATGCCAGCAGGGAAGGTGTTATTTTAGCTCACAGGGGAATAAAAGGGGGGTGGGGGTTATAACACCCTGTTAGAGTAAAGAAAAGCAGATTAAATCAGTAGAGGATGATGGTGACAAAGAAATGTGTCAGGGTGCACAGCAGTGTCCCAGATATCAGTACAGGGTTAAGTGCAGGTGTTCCTCAGAGCAGGATTTATGTTACAGAACTGGGTTAATAAAGGAAGCTGTTTATTGCTTTTAGGGTCAGAAAGATTACCTTGGAAATTCATGAAAGGACTGTGACATTAACTGCATTAATGGTAAAAGACACACTAAACATAAATGGTCAAGAATGATTTGTATTCCATTTTGCTTTGGAGTCTGTGGAAATGGAAATTTCTTATTTCCAAGAAAGATATATTTCTATCTATTCATTTATTATTTTGACATTTTAAACTCTGAACAAAGCTAGGCTACTTGTATCTCTTTGCATGCAGTTTTCATGCTAAACTCCAGCTTCTTAATTAAGCCCACAACACTGTGGCAGTAGAAATAAGTTGCAAACATGTTTTTTACTAACCTGGTGAGCCTGATCAAGTGTCTCTTTCCCATTATAAAAAAGGAAAGTTGCCTGATGTGCCTAAATATACTGTAAGAGCTGCGAGAGTTATATAAATGGAGCAGGCCACTAAATGATGGCCTTAAACTCATTATAAACCTAAAGACTGGCATCTTCAGCATGATAACCACCCTTTAATAAATACATCTATGAAATCTAATGCAATGCAGGAGCTCTGCCATGAATTCTACTCTTTTGAAACTTTTACATTGTCGTGATGTTAATTCAACTTTCCGTTTATGGCAATGTTAGTAGGGAGTGGTCTACCAATCATCAAAAACCCAGCAAAGGCAGATTGATTTAATATGCCCCCTGTTGCCCTTCTACCTCATTTCCTTATGCAGTTCTCCACAGCAATTTTAAGATTGCTGCATGGATGTCCTGCAGAGATCACTTGCCAGTGGGCACGGAGCCAGAACTACTCCTCTGTGTCAAGGGGTGACCCTTCAACTTGTCTTGTCAATGAATGGCACCAAAACTGAATTATTTCTCAGATGCCTCAGGAAGTTATAGCGGAACCCCACATTGACAGTCTGACCATAAATTAATAGTGCACAACCCTGTCGGTGTCAGGCACTTCCACTAAAAACTTCTATTTGGCTTCTGTGTTGCAGCCAGAGACCCAACTCATCGCCAGTGATGACGAAGTGTCTCTGCACAAAACCCCATTTTACAGGCAAAAACATCTGTTTTAGGAGGCTTTTCACACACTGGAAGGGGCTTAGGCACTTACAATTATAGCTAAAGTAAGGCAGCACGCTGGCGTGGTGGTTAGCACTGCTGCCTCACAGTTAGAATACCATCTGGAGGGCCTGGGTTTGATTCCGCCTTGGCCCAGGCTCCTCCCTCTCTCTCTGTGTGGAGTTTGCATGTTCTCCCTTTGTCTGCGTGGGTTTCCTCTGGGTACTCCGGTTTCCTCCTACTGTCAAAGACATGCACTTGGTGGGGTTGGGTTAGTTGGAAACTCTAAATTGCCCATAGGTGTGAATAAGAGCGCAAATGGGAGTGTGGACATTGTCTGTCTCTGTGTTGGCCCTGCGACATGGTGGCGACCTGTACAGGGTGTACCCTGCCTCTCGCCCTATGTCAGCTGGGATAGGCTCCAGCCCCCCTGCAACCCTGAACAGGATAAGTGGAAGTGAATGGATGGATAGATAAGTGCCTACCTATGAGGCAGAAAAAAATAAGCCAAAAACTGCAGTTTCCCTTATAACCACTTGAGGCTAACTCCAAAAGAAAGTAAATTCCCGTAGACTCCCATGTTAAAATGTCCAGATTTACAGCTAAAAGTTTACAGCCTGGTACTATGGAAAGTTTACCCCTCTTCATGAAACTGTAAGGTGGGTGAATTTGTTTTAACTCATCCATCTGGATATGGCTGCTTTGACTACTAACACAGGCAGCTGTAAGTGTCTGCTATGCCTCACCTCAGCTAATCAGAGTCACTGAACTGGACCTCTCGGCTGCATTTGCACTGTTTGTGAATTTTGGAGCATTTCTAATGTGATTTTCTGACAAAGAAAATGGCCTGCTGTGGTACAGCCTGTCTAAGAAGTTCATGCTTCAATTTTGGTGAGTGAAATTCAGGTATTTTATTGATCTGTTGCAAATATTGTAAGTGACTTCCAGCTCTAAGAGGCTAATGTGGTAACTAGCAGCCAAAATGCTAATGCTGAGACTTGAAAATGCAGTGCCCAAAACCAGCAGGAGACGTCATTGCAGCCGAGTCTGTGTTTTATGTGAAGGCTATGGTCCAATCACCCCGCTAACCCTTTGCACTGAGAAATACAAAGCTGGGAGGTGCAGTCCTGTGCCACAGGTAATTAGGAGCACTTAAATGCACGATGCTATTCATTGATTATAGCTCCACCTTCAACACCATCCCCCCCTACAAACTCACCACCAAGCTGGACCTCCTGGACCTCGACACACACCTGAGCACCTGGGTCCTGGACTTCCTCACCAGCAGACCACAGACTCTGCGCATGGGGGAGCGGGTCTCCTCCAGCATCACCCTGAACACTGGCACACCGCAGGGCTGTGTGTTGAGCCCCTTCCCCTTGTCCTTCTCTCTCTACACACAAGACTGCAAACCCACCCAATAGACCAACACCATCATCAAAGTTTGCAGATGACACCATCGTGGTAGGCAGGATTACAGCCAGTGATGAGGCTGCCTACAGAACAGAGATCGAGAACCTGGAGAACTGGAGTCGAGATCTTGATCCTCAACGCAAAGAACTTGATCTTCACGCAGCAAAGACAAAGCTTCTACAGGTCAGCCATCGTGTACATCCTCACATACTGTATCTCAGTATGGTACTCTGGCTGCACTGTGGACAACAGGAAAGCTCTCCAGCACATCATCAAGACTGCTGAGAGGATCAACGGCACCCAGCTTGCCAGACTAGAGGACATATACAGGACCCAATGCACCAGGCGGGTCACAGCCATAATCAGGGACAGCACACATCCCGGACACTGCCTCTTCACCCCCGTACCTTCTGGGAGGTGCTTGTAACAGTCGTAATTGTGTGGTGTCTCTTTACGACAGTCTAAGCATTTGTTAGTGATGTCACTAGTGTGCACCACTCCTCTGTAGCGAGCGTGGGAGAAACGTTTTGGCAGACGGACGCATGGATCGAGGTGGACCTCTATTTTTCCATCTCCCCAGCTCTTAGTAATGTTATATGAACTCTGTATGAACTCTGCTCACTTCATGTATGATAATGCAGCAGCCGTTCAACCGGGCTTTATAAGGTTGGTGAAGAGTGTGTTTATTAAAGGACAGCACTGTGGAATTCCCAGTACCAGTGTGGTTGTGCATTTTTGACTGTCTGCTAAGTATGTCGGCCGCCTCCTTTTCACCACCGAACACAACCCAAACGTTACACGCTACAGGACACTGTATGCCCGAACCTCAAGCCTGAAAAGCAGCTTTTACCACAGAGCTGTCACACTACTGAACATTGACAATATCAAACCCAACAGACTATAGCTCTGCCTTCACATCCACTTGCACATCCACTGTGCCACTTTAGCACACTGCACTCAGTTGTAAATAAATCGTTTATTGCCATTTATACTGCCGCTCACTGTAAATATTGCATCATACCACCTTTGCTCACTGTAAATACCACATCCTAATTTATTTATATTTCTAATTTCTATCTTGTATTTATTATTTTGGCACCTGGAGGATGGCTCCAACAAAATCTCATTGTATCGTGCAGTGACAATAAAGATATCTTATCTTAAATGTAGCGCAGACCAGTGCACTACCTCCAACCAGTACAACCCCAGTAAATATATACAGTAGACTTATGACCTTTAGCATTTCAGCAAAAACAACAGATCCATGGTTAAAGCAGTGTTTATGGCAGAGGTGTTGAATTGGGCTGCATTAGAAGCAGCCAGTGAGTGTGTACTGCCTTTTTTCTACCTTCATTTTGTGCTGTTGTCTTATCATTTCCAGCATCTCCTCTCCTGTCCTCTCCACCCATTACCAGATGTGACCTATCACATGTCCCATCTGTTTAATGCACCTCATATCTCCAACAGTGCCATCTCCCAAACAAAGTCCAGGCTTTCTCTCCCTCTCTCTTAGGCTGCGCACATGCATGCAGTGACAACATTTGGTACTGATTACCTCTTCACTATCTGCTGTATCTTGGCTCTCTTATAGTCATCTTCTTCGGGCCATACACAACATCTGCCTCTGCCACCACATGTCTGTTTGCCGCTATGATGCTGTACATTGACAGTTAGCCAGCGTTGTTGCACTTTGGAAAACAAAAATGATATTGTTATCAGAGACATGAAGATCAATGGACAGCAGCTGCGTGCAGTATAGGTCACACAGTGCGGTGTGGTTGGCTTCTATATTTATGAGGTTTTCTACCTAGATGGTGTTTTTTTGCTGTGAAGCTGACTGCATTATTTATTTATATGCTAAACTCAACTCCAGATTAGGACTGACCTACTTATCTTTTCAGATACCAAAGCTTGCCGTTTTCCCCACACTATCTTTCATCAAGCAAATTTCAGCAACTCTTCCTTCCTTCCATCCCTCTGTCTCCTTTCTTGCCTGCCTTATCATCCCTTTATTTTTTCATCTTCTTGTCCCCTCCTTGATATGCAGCCTGTTACAGTCACTTCTGTTGCTATGACGAGTTTGTTGGTGCGAGAACGGAGCATTGTGTTTTCCAGACCACCACAAAAGATAGAAAGATGTAGGCTGAGAAAATGGTGATGATGATGATCAGGAGGAGAAATACAAAAGCAAAATAGGGCAAGGTGAGTCTGAAACAACAGGAGGTGAAGAAAACAACAGGAAGAGGAAGAACTGTATAAAGAAACAAGGAGGGGATGAGGTGCAAATGTGAGGAAGAAGTGTGAGTCATGTTTGTGGTTGTAAACGTTCAAGATGAAATTCTAGTCTCTGTTCCCAAAATGAGAGTGAGGAATCTGAATGTTGCCCCCTTACTGACAAGGTGCTAATGAGCAAAGCATTAAACCTCACTGACTGCGAAGATGTGCCAGCATATGTCTGAATGAGGCTAATTCTGAAAAACAGTTCAACTATCCTTGCATCAGTTAAACCGAATTTCTTTGAATGGCCACTTGAGACTTGCTCCAAAAGTGAGTCAGTCAGTACCAACAGATTTATGCTACAAACACATTTGGGAAAACAGTGATTGGACGCCACAGCACAACCCAAATTTTTGTAACTGTGCACAATGAACTTGCTGTCTTGTTGCCTTTGACATGGTTACTTTGGGGACCAGGCCTGCGACCACTTGCAGTCAACTGCCAATTTCAAAGTGACTTTGCTGCCTCAAGATGGTGATCATTGAATGGGGTCAATTAAATGCAATTTGCATATAATATGGAAATTAACTAAATCCGTGATTAACTGTGATTAACTATGATAAATGTGACAAATTTGTGGCCATCTACAAACACAAAAATTCACATTAAAGAAAAAAACCTTGTTTTTATATAGGAATATAACCTGATTACAGCCGGTTGGCAACCAGCTGAGTTGATTCCTTCGTTGCAGAGACGTGTTACAGATATGTGTTACAGATACGTAACCCATGTAGATTGATTGCTACATGTCGGCAATCTGTCGGCATTCATAAATGACATGGCAGTTCTTTGCCAATCTGTCTGACAGTGATTGCAGTCAGTCCGAGTTTGGAGGCATGTTGCCTCCCACCAGGTGACCTCTGTCTGGTGGGACTGAAAGTGATCATGCAGAGGTTGAACATCTGTGTGACCAGCTGGTTGCTACCAGTAACCTTACTTGCAATTGTTTGCCAAAAGTGAAAAGATTCAGTGCAGTCACCAGGGAACTGGCAGTATTTTCTAGTCACAGGTAGTCTGCTGTCCTGTTTTCACTCTAGTGTGACTGGGTCATTATTAAAATGTCAAAGTGCCTAACATTAGAGCAGGAATAAGATTTTTTGCAAATTTTCTCCTTTGTGACAGCTGGGGCAGGGGTTAAGTTTTGTTAATTTAATGTAACTGTTTAAAATAAAAGGTTTAAAAGTTATGCAATATCGGGGACGCTTTGAGTGACTGCCTACTAGGCGTCAGCTAATTGGAAACACTGAGCTAGACCTCTTGACCATTTTTGAGCTGTTGGTGCCTTTGTGGAGCATTTTTAAGGCAATTACCTGCCAAATATTATGGCCTGTTGTGAGGTTAATTGTACTCGAAGGCTACTGAAGAAGTCTGTGATTCAGTTCTGGTGAATGAAATACTAGTATTTGAATTGCATGTTACTTCTCACTATTTAGCAAGCATAAGTGTCTGTACTGCAGTAATGCAGTGTGATGAAGCACATTACTAACCAGCCTTAACTAATTACTTAGCAGTCCACACTCTCTCAAATACAACCACTTCTGGCTCACATAGTACATGCTGCATATGCATGTACATAAGCATGTAAGAAGAGGAGGACAAGGATGTAGAAAAGCAGTCACACATACTGTCCTGTTTTGTTGGTGATGATTCATCAGTTTCATCAGGGTTCATCTCAGAAATAACCCCACAATCACACTTTAATGCTGTCACTGTAATTTCACTACATGTCACTTGTGGGTAAAATGTGACTGTGGAATCACTGTATGAAAGAAGAGAAATGTTAATATAACGCACAAAATCTCTGTTTGTTTGTTTTATTGCCTTCAAACGTCTCTGGCACGATCAGGAGTTGATCAACCAAAATTGGCACATGGTAAATCTATGCCTCCTGATGATTCTTATCTATAGCTGATTTTATGATGTTATCATGTGGCCGAGCAACCGCCTATCAACAAGCTAAAATGTCCCATTTTTGTAAATGCATTGTTTCATTTTATTTTCACAGCAATAACATCATCACATTGCCTGGCTATTAGCTAATAACTTAGCAGTCCTCAAATACAACCACTACAAAACAAAGTGGGCAATGGGTGATGCAGTTGTGGCTTTGACCATCTTTTATATACAGTCTATAAGCTAACCCCACACAGCATATACAGCACACACTGCATAAGCACGTTTTCCAGGAAGAAGAGGGGGAAAAAAAGGATGAAACTAGTAAACACATACTGTCCCATTTTTGTTGCTGTTAATTCATCACTGTCATCAGGGTTCATCTCAAAAATAACCCCCACAATCACGCTTTCATGTTGTCATGGTAATTTCATAGTCTTATTTTCCCACATGTGGCAATCAGCGGAGTCAGAATGCCAAAAAATAAATAAATAAACAGTGTCAAGGAAAGATTGGAGCTGTGATGGCAAAGCAGATGTCAATGTCAAGAACTTAAAGTGTGCATAATGTCACCAAACTGCTGCACTGCAGTTTAAGTGCAATTTTGCTGAAGCCAAATGTGTCATATCTTATGAAATCTTAGTTGTACCTGCATGGGTTAGTCATTCCTGACCTTGATGCTCCGGTTCTGCCTTGGAACAAATTGGTTTCTCAATTAGAAATGACGCTGCAGTTTCTCTTTCACAGAGGGATTTGTAAAGAACTTCCTTGAAAATGACACCGCACGCAGTGTCGCTCTCACACTGTTTGCATGCTTTTCTTTCCTTTGTTTCTACTTTCAGGTGTGTGTACATTTATTCTGCATGTGTGTGTAGAGTCTAGAGTTGTTATGGGCTTCAGAGACATTTCTGTCAGGTGCCTTTGTTGGAGGGAAAAAAAAAAAAAAAAAAGCTTCCTTTGTGGGCTTTTAAGGTGACAACACATAAATACACACACAAAAATATTCATACAAGCCCACACAGACACAGAACATTCACACCAATTGTTATAAATTGGAGTGGAACAGCAAGGTCACATTTTTTTGTGTGTGCCATGACACCCTCCCTGAGAAGATGATAAAATGGAGAGAAAGAGAGGCAAGGCGATAAAGGGAGAAGACAGGGAGATATTTCTTCATAAATGATTATTTCTCCTTGACCCCAATTAGAACAGCAGGATCATATGATTATTATTTTTCTGGGGAAAAATTAAAGGTCTATTCTGCTATGAGGATTGCTGAGGAGAGGAATAGGAACTGAATGGGGAAAAAAAAAAACAATCTTTCACACTGTTGCAATAAGAGCAAGGATACTTCAAGTGTCCTTCTGCCTGACACTAGTGTATGATGAATGTTTGTCTTTTTCTGGCAGCAAATCTCGAGTGAATGCCCAATATAAAACTCTATATATAGAGTTCAAATGGGGTTACAGATGCTACCAGTCTGATACGCTGTTAAAAAAAATTAAAGAACACTTTGAAAACACCTCAGACCTCAATGGGAAAAAAAAAAAATCATGCTGGATCTCTATACAGTTATGGACTGGGTAATGTGTTAGGAACAAAAGGATTCCTCATCATTTGATGGAAATGAAAATGATCCACCTACAGAAGGCTCAGTCAAAGACACTCTGAAAAATGATGTGGCAGGGTAGTGCATTTTGCTGATATTTCATTGCAGCAACTCAAAATGGTACTTGGTAGTTTGTATGGAGCCACGTGCTTGTGTGCATGCCAGACAACATTGGAGCATACTCCTAATGAGACGACAGATGTGTCCTGAGGGATCTCCTCCCACATTTGGACCAGAGCATCACTGAGCTCCTGGACAGTCTGAGGAGCAACCTGGCAGTGTTGGATGAAACATAATATATATAAAATAATGTAATGCCCCAGAGGTGTTTTATTGGATTTAGGTCAGGTAGGTGTGGGGGCCAGTCAGTGGTATCAGTTGCTTCATCCTCCAGGGACTGCCTCTCACCAAATGAGGCTGGGTGTTGTCATTCACCAGGAGAAACCCAGGACCCACTGCATCAACGTAGGGTCTGACAATGAGACCAAAGATTTCATCCCGATGCCTAATGGCAGCCAGGGTGCTGTTGCCTAGCCTGTGGAGGTATGTGTGTCCCTCCATGGATATGCCTCCCCAGACCATCACTGACCCACCCCAAGGCAGCATAATGTTACAGGCAGCATAATGTTCTTCACGGCTTTCTTCACCCTTTCACGTCTGTCACATGTGCTCAGGGTGAACCTGCTCTCATCTGTGAATAGCACAGGGTGTAAGTGGTAGACCTGTCAATTCTGGTAGTCTATGGCTCAATGATGCCGGGCAGTGAGCACAGTGCCCACTAGAGGATGTCGGGTGCTCAGGCCACCCTCATGAAGTCTGTTTCTGATTGTTTGGTCAGAGACATTCACACCAGTGACCTGCTGGAGGTCTTTGTAGGGCTCTGGCAGTGCTCATCCTGTTCCTCTTTGCACAAAGGAGCAGGTACCTGTCCAGCTCTCTTAGAGTAGCTGCCTGTCTCCTGGAATCTCTTCCATGCTCTTGAGACACAGCAAACCTTCTAGCAATGGCACGTATTAATGTGCCATCCTGGAGGAGTTGGTCTACCTGTACAACCTCTGTAGGGTCCAGGTATCACCTTATGCTACCAGTAGTGACACTGACCCTAGCCAAAAGCAAAACTAGTGAAAAAACAGTCAGAAAAGACAAGGAGGGAAAAAAATGTCAGAGCTTCCACCTGTAAAACCATTCCTGTTTTGGGGATTGTTTCATTGTTGCCCCTCTCGTGCACCTGTTGTTAATTTCATTAACACCAAAGCAGCTGAAACTGATTAACAACCCCCTCTGCTACCAAGCTGACCAGATCAACATCCCAGAAGTTTAATTCACTGGTTGCTATACTCTGATTATAAAATGTTCCTTTAATTCTTCTTGAGCAGGGTGTATAAAAAAGATCCCTTTACAAAGTTAGCTTTAATAAAGATTCAAATAATGTAATAAATACAAAATGAGTTATAATTTGCTACAGTTTCCAAATGATGACTTAAAATTCATCTTTCAGTGTCTGGCCCTGCTCAAAATTGCTATACAATATACACAATAAGCAAAACATTGTCTGACAACCACATAGCAACTGGCTAAAAGCACCTAGAAGACCTCATAAAAGCATTGTATCACTCTCATTTCACAGCCAACAGCATAAACAGTACTGTAGCACGGGAAATATGCTAGGTGTTCAGGACCATGACTTTTAAGGTAGTCCGTTCAGTTTTACACCATTGCTTTGGAGAAGGTGGTGTCATACATATGGAAGTATTGCTCTTCTTTTAGACTTCTCCTGACATGCAGCTCACTGTTAAACATGTCATTTAGCCAAGAGCTCAAACATATTGCTACCAGGTTATCAGTTTAAATCAGGCTGAGTTTGCAGACTCTATGACCCTTTATGGTACTGACCCTTCCCCCTACACCGATGCAGATAAACTACTGCCTTATAAACTACCTATTACACTAGTAATAGGTCCAGTCACTAGTAAAGAAGTCCAGTCCCCTTTTTCAAGCTCCAGAGACTACTATGACCTGGATGACTGAGAATCTACACAGACATATTGCCTTGCACTTTGGGAGGAACACCCTTCAATTGGTGCGGGAGTATGAAAGGGACTCAAGAAAGCTAGCGGACTACAGGAACCACCTTCGTTTCAACTTGAGATGCAGACAGTCCAGACTGGTTCCCAAGAGTTTGCACCTTGGGTCCACAGTAAAAGGACATAGAGCTGATCAAATTCTATGGAGAGCACAGAACCACCTTTTGAGTGAAAGGATAAGACAGGTCCATTTCACCATAGATGCACTCCAGAACAAAATCCACCAGACTCAGCGGAAACTCTCATCACTCTTACCTCACACCATCGCAGAAGACGTTTTTACATTTGTGGACAAAGCCCAGCTCGCACAACACATCAAAGGCAAGGAAAGACAACTACGTAAATTTCAAACTCTGCAAACCAAGGCATACCATTCATCTGTTAACAAACAGGACGACACGATAAGCAATGGAAACCAAGGAAAGTGGGTGAAGAACCTATCAGACAGGGTCCTCACCAAACCAGAAGAAAATGTGCTAGCCAAAGGACTCAACTTTGCCATAGCCCCACAACAGCTTCCTATAGTAGACCTCATCACAGCAACAGAAACCGCTATAAGAAATAACAAACTTTCTCATCCTGAAGCAGAACAGATCAGGATGAAAGTTTCAGCCACTCTCTCCAGTGCAAGACTTCCTCCCTCCAACCTCACCATTCAGGAGAAGAAGGCCATCACAGCCCTAAGCAAGGATCAAAACATCACCATACTGCCAGCCGACAAGGGGAGGTGCACGGTTGTGCTGAATTCATCGGATTACCACAACAAAATTACTACACTCCTCAGTGACAACAATACTTATGAGGTCTTGAGACGTGATCCCACAAGCAACTACAAGAAAAAAGTTGTTTGCTGCCTGCAACAACTTGAAAAGGAAAAAGCCATTGACCGCCCCACTTACTACCGCCTGTACCCTGGAGAAGCCACTCCATGCATTTATGGACTCCCAAAGATCCACAAAGAAGGAGTCCCACTTCGACCCATTATCAGCAGTATAAACTCGGTCACCTACAACATTTCCACACACCTCGCCACCATCTTATCACCGCTTGTTGGCATCACACCCCACCACATTGAAAACTCTACAGATTTTACTAACAAGGTCCAGAATCTTGTACTGGATCCAGATGAAACCATGGTGTCCTTTGATGTGGTTTCACTTTTCACTTGCATACCCACACCTGCGGCAGTGGAGACCGTCAGAAGACGACTACAGGAAGACGACTCCTTACTGAACAGAACCAGCTTCACCCCAGATCAGATTTGTGCACTTTTAGATCTCTGCCTTACCACAACATATTTTAAATACAATGATGGATTCTACAGACAGAAGCATGGATGTGCCATGGGCTCCCCAGTGTCTCCCATTGTAGCCAACCTTTACATGGAGGAAGTGGAAAGTAAAGCTCTTGGTTCTTTCAAAGGGATGGCACCTAGCCACTGGTACAGATATGTAGATGACACCTGGGTCAAAATCAAAACCCAAGAAGTAGAAGCCTTCACTCGTCACATTAACTCAGTGGATAAATACATACGTTTTACCAGGGAGGACACCAGAGATAACAAGTTACCATTCCTGGACTGTGCGGTGCTTATCGAGGAAGATGGAAGCCTCAACATTGAAGTTTACCGGAAGCCCACACACACAGACCAGTATCTCCTCTTTGACTCCCACCACCCTCTGGAACACAAACTTGGGGTGATCAGGACCCTACAACACCGTGCGGAAAGTGTTCCCTCTAAGGCAGAAGGGAAGCATAAGGAACACACACGCATTGAGAAAGCCCTCAAAACATGCGGTTACCCCAACTGGGCCTTCATCAATCAGCTAAGATGCACAGGAATGAAAGCCAAACACAAACTACAGAGAATAGGAAGGACAAGAGGAACAACATTGTCATCCCATATGTGTCAGGCTTGTCAGAGAAACTCAGAAGAATTTTCTCCAAGCATGACATCCCAGTATACTTCAAACCAAGTCACACCGTAAGACAAAAACTGGTTCATCCCAAGGACAAACCCGCCAAACACAAGATCAGCGATGTAGTGTATGCTGTTCAGTGCAGTGAAGAGTGCTCGGACCTCTACATTGGTGAAACCAAACAGCCTCTTCACAAACGAATGGCACAACATAGAAGAGCCACCTCGACAGGACAAGATTCAGCAGTACATCTGCATCTGAAGGAAAAAGGGCACTCTTTTGAGGATGCCAATGTTCACATTTTGGACAGGGAAAACAGATGGTTTGAAAGAGGAGTGAAAGAAGCCATCTATGTCCACTGTGAACAACCATCATTGAACAGAGGAGGTGGATTACGTCACCAACTTTCCCCCGCTTACAGTGCTGTCCTGAGCTCCCTTCCCAGACGTCTCAACCCCCATTCACACCTTTGTTCCAGTGACCTCAATAGGCCACAGGAAACAATGGAGCGGAGTCCTAAATTGGTTTCAACTGCAACCACTGATTAAATATGGCCCACGCCCCCTTCACACCTGGGCACATGTGTTCAAGCACATGATCAATAGAGGGTCATAACCACCTCCAGGGGACTACGCCCACAGGGGTTTAAATACCTGGGTCTCTCCACCTTTTGGTTGAGAACTGAAGAAGCCTTTCGGATGAGAGGTGAAACGTCTTCAAGAAACAAAAAGAAGTCCAGTCGCCTTTTTCAAGCTCCAGAGACTACTATGACCTGGATGACTGATAATCTACACAGACACCTATTACACTACTTGCTTCTCTCTCGCTCTCTCTCTCTCTCTCTCTCTCTCTCTCTCTCTCTCTCACTCACACACACACACACACACACACACACACACACACACACACACACACACACACACACACACACACACCCCTGCTTCTGAATGTGTCTGAGAGAAAAATTTCTTGCTGCCTCTAGTTTCACTGCATCTACTTGTGGGCTTTCGCCACAAAGTCACTTAGTTAAGCAGCAGCAGAGGTGTGATAACAGATGGCTATCTGCACATCTAGCAATTCCATTAATAGGAGGTAGGCGTATTGCTAATGACAATAAAAAACTGATGATGAATTTGAGAAAAAAGTGTATTCTTTCACTGGAGGCGTTAACGTCTGAGCGCCACATTTACTGCGACTTGTTATAGAGCTGTAGCCCAGTAAACAATGTTATGTGTTTTAAGATTCACAATTAAACAGGACTAGAGTGTAAAGTCATGCTAAAAGCTCCTTGAGGTGGCACTTTGAACTAAATTAGAGCATAATATTAGCATGCAAAGCTAACACGCACGAAGCAATATTTAGATTTGATGTCTTAGTGGGCTGTAAATTTAACAGGTTCACAGGAGACGAATGTCTCTAAAATACTTTGAAGCATAATTATTCAGATGGTTTAATATGAACTAAAAACATCAGTCTCTAAATGAAAAATTTTTTTTAAAATGCAATGCTATGGTTAGATTAAATAGATCAAATTAAAATAACTATGGTAGAGGCTGGTAGCAATATCAGCCTGGATGCCAGAGTCACACTGATGTTTATGAAACTTGTGCTTTAGCTCATGCCCAAACACAACCTTTAAAGAAACTTGTTTCTGTGTATTTTTGTCACCTCCAATAGGAATTTTGAGATACTCTTCTTAAAAGAGTGGCATCATTCATCTTTTCAAAGGAGCAGGCGAGGGGAAAGTGCTCCAGATTTTGCTTTATAGTGTTAAGGTTTATTTATTTCTTTGCTGTGGCAGAGAGGTGGTAGAAGAAACCACTGCAAGCAAAAGGCTCCAAAAACGATGATGCCTTTTAATGCACTTCATCTTCAAATATAGACAGTAAGAGAAAACTGCACTGGACTTAAGCTTTATGCAAATATGACAGGGGTGCTCTGTACATTGGCCCAACAGGCTATAAAATATTTGAACTTTTATTTTATGTATGTGTGTGTGTGTAAGTATATATATATATATAATATTTCTTTTAATATTGTTACTTTATATTTATTCTTCTTCAATATACTTGGAAAAAATGTCCTAACTATTTAAGGGCAACACTGGGAGCTGAGGACAGAATTTCGTTCCACTGCATGTAAATGTGATACGAATGACAATAAAGAATCATTGAGTCCTTTTCCTGAAGGATCTGCTGGATGGAACTTTTCCAGTATACCTATAATATGATCTGAAAGCCTCAACTGTGCATTGTGCTAGCAAAATATTAGCATGCTAAAGGCTGCGCTAACATAGTGACCTGCAAAACCAGTTCCACCATGAGCATGTTAGCATACTTATGTTGGTATTTAGCTCTGAAGCCTCTCAGAGCTCCTTGCCTGGCCATGCTCCTGCAGGTTTTATTACCAGTGTTGATGTGGGATTGTAAATGAAAATTTAATTGCTGCAATGAAACACCTCCGCAGTTGTGACGCATAGATTGTACATCCAAACTCTGAAAAAAATTCAATATGACAATTACATATATTTATTGAATTTACACCACAGAATCAAGAGCTCCAAGTGAATTTCCTTTTTACATGATCCCGGTCATTGTGTTTCTCTCTCCCTGTGCATCTTTGCCTGCGTGTATGTGTGTGCAGTGTGTGTGTGTGTGTGTTGTGATGGTTAAATGGGTGCCCACAACTTGGCAGAGTTCTGTTTAGACCTTGCTATGCATCTCAATGACTGCAGGCACACTGCAGAATGAGTCAAGCACTGTCAACACTGGAGAGAGCATTCAGTCTCTTCATTGGCTCTGGGTTTGAGTTTCTAAATGCTAAGGCGTGTATGTGTGTGTATGTGTGTTGAAATAAGTGTGTACGGGTGGATGCATAAGCAAAATAAATATTTTTCAAACCATCTTTCTGAATCATCTCCAATGAACGATGGCCTTTTAATCCACAGGCGTCGGAAACTTCTGCTGCTCTGTAAACAGCGACGTCACCGTGTTACTCTGACCTTTTTGTTTGTCTGTGCTGTTGTGTTGGTAACCTGTTTGTCCAGTGTCATTAGGAGTAAATTACCTGTATGAAAAAAACTGCACAACAGCTCATTTGGCTTATTACTGACGGAGGTGTAACAATATGCCGTAACTGCCTCACTGTGCTGTGCAGAAGCATTTAGAACTGTAAACCATCCAGTCACATTATACCTCTGCTTGTAATACAACCAGCCAGTACGTACAGCACCAGTGCTTGAACCATTAGAGGTTCAATACAGTCAGTTTTCTATTACTAAAACTTTAAAGCTTCACTTTTTAAATTTGCATAAAAATACCACCCCCTTATCATCGGGGCTTATGTAAATAGATTTACAGTTGTGGTCAGAAGTTTGCATTCACTCATCGTGGCTGTGAATATCATGGTAATTCTGGGCTTTCAATCGTTTCTTTGAACTGCTCTTTTTCCGGGGTGGAATGACTGTACAGCATACATCTTTAATGACTTGAATTTATTTTGGATTGTCTCTAATCCACACAGGGTCAAAAGTGCACACACAGCCTCAAATACTATACACACACACACACACCCACTAATATTTGGTAAAATGTCAAGTTTCATCTCGAACAGATGCTTTTGGTATAATTCTGGCTGGATATTTGACCACTCTTCTTTGCACAGTAAATCGGTTGCTTTCCTTGCACAGAACCATCTTTTTATGAGTGTATGTAAACTTCTGACCACAACCGAACCCTGTTTATCCAAATGCAAGCTGGTTTTAAATCTCATTTGCTCGAAGGAAGTAGCAAGTAGTTAATGCCGTATGGGCATGCTATAGGCAGTATTCTGACGTGCAGAGTTACTGGATATTGCAGGTCAGGCTATTCAAACTCTTGTTAAGAAACACATAAAAGATCTCATCTGGACCGTAGCTTTTTCTACTAAAATGTATTGTGGCACAAATAACACCCTTTCCCCCAGGTTTCCCTCGCTCTTTTGCATTAAGCTCCATTAGGCAAATTTCCAGTTGCACTGACCTCAGAGGCAGATTTTCTCCTCTGAAGCACATTTGACCAAAATCCTGCAAAATGGTCGGTATTTCCACACTATCACATAGTTTTCATCATCACTTTCATGTGACTTCATGTCCATCCGCTCTCTGTTATTTTATACCAAAAGTATAGCAATGTAGGTCATAGTCTAAGTAGTGGTGTTCCAATATCCAGTATGGTGCCCATTCATTCCACTGAAAGCCATCATATGCTAAAACAACTTCCCTCTCTCATGGTTCATTGGCTCATCCCTGCACCTGTATTTTAGATACATTTTGACTTAAGATGTCATTACTCTTATTCTAGGCTTCAGAAAGTTTTTCCAAATCATGAGAAAAGAGTTATAACCTTGTTTGCACCTCAGGATGACCTGTAAACTTTCTACAAAGAAGAAAAAAATAAAGGCTTTTTTGAAGACTGCAGAGGGCTCAATTCTAGTTGCAGTGCCTGAGATGGCAAGCTGTGACCGCAGAGTCCCAACAAGGGTTAAGAAAAGTGAAGCGCTACACCTCTCTCTGTCAGAAAATACAGTTTAAATTACTGCTGCTAGCCTCTCATTGGCTTCTATGCTCTTTTCCCAAATGAACCCTCAGCTCATCAGGTGGCTGTTAATGCTACCCAGAGTGCAAACTAAACAGAAAAATGCAGCGTTTAGTTACTGCTGTTGATGTTTTTCATTATGTAAAGCACTTCAGATTGCCTTTGTGGTCTTTGAAATGCACTTCACAAGTAAACTTGCATCACCTGCAGGTAAAGCTAGCAATTTTAACTCCTGCTGGCTTGGCTAGACTGACCACTTCTCTTTACCCTGTTTCTTTAAAGACTTGATCTCATCAAGCTTATTCATAGCCTGGGAAAAGACAAACCTTGACTCACTGTTGCAAAAGCTGTAACATGGACAAACATACAATTTAATCTAGCAAACAAAGCCAGGAATTTAAACCATGGTAAGCTGCTCTTTTTCTTCTGTTAAAAATGAGTAAAACACGGAGTCACAATGATACAGGCAGCGAGCTTGACTCAGTTGAATTCACAATAGAGGTGAAGACAAGCTGACTACTGCCTGGTTGTCATTGACGTGGCCGTAGTTGACTTGGCAACCAAATCTCTGTGGGATAGTTGGAGAAAAAGACAGATGATTATTAAGATCTTTTAAACTGTTGCAGCTATTTGTGTGCATGTCAGCACTGGTTCTGTTTGTGTGTTTGCATGTGTGTCTTTCTGTGGTTTTTGAGCAGTAGAATTGGTGCATAGGAATGCCAAAAAACCCCCCCCCAAACAAACTGCATTTAGCTAAGAGCATAATTTAGTGAAGAAGTCACACCCGTGGTCCTGTGAGTTTTTCTGTGGGAAAGCATATTTTTCTGCATATTGTCATCATTCAGTGGGTGCAAAACTCTGCTTGTTGTTTTACTGAAAGCTTGAAGGACACTGCAACATGACAGCAGTGCAGCTGTCCATTTTAGTTCCTGTGCCTCCTCCTCCGCCACCTCCACCTCTCCTCCTCCTCCTCCTCCTTTTTCTTGCCTGGCTGCTAATCATACGTGTTTCTCTCTTCCCATCCTCCTCAACACTGTCATCCTCCTCCTCCTCCTCCTCTCACTTTTTTCTCCCTCTCTCTCTCTTGACTCATCATCCTTGTCCTCCCTTCCTCTAACGTCCTTCTCCGTTTATTTGAGATACAGGACCCAAGGGACTAGAAGCTGCAGTAAAACAAGTCTGATGGATTCAATATGTCCTGATGAAAGTCCTTGACCAAAATTTCAACAATATATAGAGGAAACCTGGCATAAATCTGAAGTCTAGTGGAGCATATAGGATCATTTCTGTCAGTGTTGAAAGGAAGAAGTTCTCTACCATTCACACTGCTCCCAAAGCACCATCAACCTTACAGTCCAGAAAAATAAAAGAATTCTAAGCTTGCAGCAAGTTTAGGTGCCGTATCTGTATGCACACATGGGGGTGGTATGGGTGGACCTCTGTGATGTCAGGGAATGAATGTCCATAAGGAGGTTGTGTCAGTGAGGTTGTAAATGTTTGATGGGGTTTGATCTCACCATCTGTCCACTACTGCTGGCAGAGAGAAAGAGAGCTACAGAGAGATCGGGTTAAAACAAGCATACAGTGATTAAAACATAGAATGAAATTATGTTGGTATGCTAAGCAGGATTAGTAAGATGGACCACTCATTTTTACATGAATGATTTCTGTGCATTTGGTTTAAATTTCATTGGACATAGGTCTCATGATCAAGGGTGTTTGATGGTAATCTGTATACAGTTAGGGCAGTTAGTGACAGTTAGTGTAGCCCTGTACACTTCAGAGTTCATCCTGCTGTTTCTATCAGCACTCACATTATCAATAAACACTAGTGACCCAGTTCCACTGGCAGCCATACATGTCTGTGCCATAGCATTGCCTCCACCATGTTTGACAGATAATGTGGTAAGCTTTGGCTCACCAGCTGTTTCTCTCCGCATTTTGGTTTCATCTGTCCAGAGAAGCTTTTTCAGAACTGTGCAGGCTCTTTTTTGAGGACAGCTTTTGATTGTAGACTTTGACAAAGATACTCCTACCGCCTCAAAAGTGATCTTAACTTGGTTTGATGTTGTGAAGTTATTTTTCTTAACCTAGTATTTCTGCCATCATCCACTTTAGTTTTTTTCTGCAGTCTATCTTTTGCCATTACTGAGCTGGTCAGTGAATTCATTCTTTTTAAGAATGTACCAGATAGTTGATTTGGCTGCTACTAAAGTTTTTGCTGTTACTCTGTTAGGTTTATCGTGGTTTTTCAGACTAATGATGGCCTCCTTCGCTTACATCATGGAAGAGTTCCAGTGAACAGCTACCAAATGCAAGTTGAACTCTTGGAATCAACTCCAGATCTTTTATCTGCTTTATTTGTTAAGGAATAATGAGAGAACAGATCTTACCATGCCATGAAACTGCTTGTCAGTCAATTGTCCAATTAATGCTGAGCCTCTTAAAAAAAATATATGGGGGACTATGTATGAAAATATGATTCCTAAACAGTTAATACGAAATGTTTGTAAAAGCTGTGAATCTCTGAAAACAGCAGAATAATCACTCATCTAATTTTGTGGCAACTCAGCCACCAAGTAGAAGGCCACATGAAAATGGTGTGGTGGGGTCAGTGGATGCTGACTCATATAAGTACATAGGTCAGAGGTCGCCAAATTTCTGCAGAGTCATTCGCTACAGACCTCCATACTTCACATGGCCAAGCAGCTGCATCCAAGCCTTACATCACCAAGTGCAAAGCAAAGTGTTGGATGGAGTGGTGTAAAGCACGCCGCCACAGACTCTAGAGCAGTGGAGACATGCTCTCTGGAGTGAGGAATCACTCCAGAGTGCGAGTCTGGGTTTGGTGGTTGTCAGGAGTACAGTGCTTGTCTAACTTCATTGTGTCAAGTGTAAAGTTAGGTGGAGGGAGGATTATGGTGCGGAGTTGTTTTCAGAAGTTGGGCTTGGCCAATTAGTTCCAGTGAAAGGAACTCTTAATGCTTCAGCATATCAAGACATTTTGGACAATTTCATGCTCCCAACTTTGTGGGAACAGTTTGGGGATGGCCCCTTCCTGTTTCAACATGACTGCACAGCAGTGCACAAAGCAAGGACCATAAAGACCATCATGAAGACATTAGTATGAGCTCTCTCTCAATCCAAACACAGCGTGGCTTGATGGCCGACAGTCCTCTGCACTTTGAGGTCGGGGATTGGTTCTTGGAAGTTTGCAACGGCATGCAGGATCACCTTTCGGGACGGTGCCTGATGCTTTCCAGAACGCTGTTGTACTTTCCTTTGTGCTGCAATGATGGAGCTTTGGCTGGTGAAGTGTGCTTCCACTATGTATGCAATTTCTGTTGGGAGTCCACGACATTATGCAGATTCACTATGTGCAAAATATGATATTAGACCTGTTATATCAACCAGATATATCAGCATATATCAGCGTATATACAACATTTTAGATACAGATGAATGACTGTGCTCTTTTAAATTAACAATAAGATGTGTCATCATGGGACACCCTGTATAAACTTCAGCAGGGCTCATCTGAGCTAGCAGTTTAATCAGACAACAGGAAGATTTCACAGTCTTCAACAGGGTCAGCCTGGTGACCCAGTAATTAGCATGCATACCTGCACGTAGCACAGTGGTGTCAGTGGTTTAATTGGGAGCATGAATCTTTGTTATCAATTCCTGCAGAAAAAAGCACATTTTCTTTGCACACAAAACATTCATTTTGTGTTTGTTCATTTGTTCATTTGTACATATTATGTCCATTTAACACCGTAGACATAAATAAAAGAGAAAAGTGAAACAAACTCGTGTTTTTTTTTTTTTTGTTTTTGTTTTTTTGCCCTCTGAGTGTATTTGCTTTTACTGTTTGCTGTATTTAAAGCACTTAATTGTTTTTGAATGGGACTATGCAAATAGATTTTATTGCTGTAAAGATAAAGAAAGAGACTGACATTTAGTCTCCATTTATTCATTTGATCTGTTTTAAAATGCCCTTCTGAGGGCAGAGTTAAACCTGATTAATAAATCTGCTGGTTTTCTGTGGAATCTTTTGAGGTGCTGACTGCCGGGCGCTGTGATATTTGTCTGTGGAAAGCACGTTATGATTAATGTATGTTTACACAGTGTGCATGCGGCATGTTAATGAGCGTGTTTGTTGAATACATGATACAGATATGCATCGGTGCACACAAAATGCTGCTTTGTTTGCAACCCTTTGCACCCCACCCAGCAGTCCCTTTGTTGACCCCAGAGGCCGGTGACTGGCTGAGCTCCCAGCTAGTGGGATTTGAACTGACTGATCATGTGTGTGTCATACCCCAATCAATGAATTTAACTACCAGTGGGTTAGATTTTGTCAGTGAAACAACAGATCCTGGGGGGGGTGGGGTGAAATCTGTTTACTAAGGGGCCCTGTCTTGTACTTTTGCTCACTCTAAAGGTCATCAAGTCTTTCTCATTGATAATAATGCTAACACAGCTCATAAAGCAATCATCAGCCACCCGCATCAAATAGGATTAATTAAATCCTGTAAACTTCTGTGACCTCATGTGGATCTGTGACCTTCATTGTACGGTAGCCTTCCCTCAGAGCATTTAGAAAACTACTCATTCTTGAGATATTTTCTGAGATCAGCATTTTGATCACGGGACATATCATGTTATTTAACTTTGCCCTTGTATCCTTCAACTAGCTAAATATATACAGGCTTGACCATTATAATCAACTATAACAGAAAGCTATCATCTTCTTTTATTTCAGCTAGGTTGGTAAAGTGAGGAGTTCAACCAAATTTGAGAGAAATTTGCAGTGAACGAGAATGAGGCTTCAGCGCGTTTTGACTGAGGGAGTTAACCTCAGTTAGCTTTTGGCTGGCAGAGCTATAAGGTCTAAAGGGGCTGCAGCAGGGACAGAAACATCTGGAGGAGTAATTAAGATAAAACAATCTGGCTGTCAGAATATAAATCTTCAACAGGGAGGAATCGCTTATTCCTTCTGAAGATTGCAGCTCCCACTGATTCCTGATATTAGAAAACGGTGCCAAATGAACCCGATAATATCCATCACACTGAATCCTCTCAGCAGGCTTGCACCAACCACAACATGTATTTGTGAATTTACAGCATCAGTGCTTTAGACAGGGCATTGTGCAAATGGAGGGGTATCAAAAGCTCAAATTGATGTACAGATACAGCCTATTATGCAACAGGGAGCAACTTTATTTAATAGAAAAAATATCCAAGCCAAATCAATAACAAAGGAAGAAACAATTTTATGTGTATGCAAATTGGACCTCAGGTTACAGTGTATACTACGGAGCTTAGAGGAATTATACTTCTATACTTCTGTATTAATTTCTGTCATGATATATAAAACACTGGGACATGACTGCAAAGCAGTTAACACATAATGCAACATGTAAAAGCATGAATGGTGGCAATGACATCAGCCACTTGCGTAGGCTACATTATAGGCTCTGTATAGATTCACTGTAGAAGTCTAAATCAAGCTGTAGGGTCTCAGAGGGGTTTGCAGTTATGACACACCTACAATGTAGATTTAAGGCAGAAGGCTACTGTACATCCCACTTCACATGAAACAGTATAAATTAAATGTCAGTGCATGTTGCGTCTATATATTTATGTAATCTAATTTCACACCATGTTTGCTGACCTAACCCTGACCTTAAATCTACCCTTGCTGTCACTATTGAAAGACCACACCTGTGAGATTTCCCTCTTCTGATGAATTTCACATTTCTATAGTGGGCCCCCACGTTGCAGCAAGAAAAGCCCTCGTCATTCTGCATTCGGCATGCTGTGTTTGGTGAGATATGGTAATTTGGGCATTGCTCATTCACATGAAATTATGGTCACAGTTGTTTTTCTGTCTTTGTAAAATCAAAGGCAGAAAATATAATTAAACAAAAAGATTTCCTTCAAACACAAGGCATTAAATAATCGATAACTTCTCCTGGTACTTCAAAACACGCCTAATTAATGTCTACAAGTGACTTTGGTAGTTCAAAGCAATGCAAAGTGAAATGGCTGGCACTTTGCATGCATGTGGCGTAAGGTTCAGCCTTTAGGAACATGTGCCAGAAATTCCTTAATTCTCAGTTCGCAGTTGAATAAACTAAGATTTGGGGGGATTACAGAGTTGCTGAAGGGAGTAACATGTAGTCCTGTCTGGAAACCTTCAGCTGGTAGGTTACACATTATTCACACCGCTTTTCACTACATCTGCTGTCTGACACACATCACAGTACATCACAGTGTCCTCAGAGGTACAGCTGTGTCGACTGATAAGAGGCTCTTGGAGCTCCACCTCCGAGTGATCAGAAAATGCCATGAGCCAAACTATCTCTCTTGTGTATCCTCCTCCCAACTGCAAACTCACACTTGCTCACAGCTGCTTTTCCATCACTTGGAAGGACATTGCATGGACTTGTATTTGAAGTAACCTTACCCAGCTCTAACTAGAAACACTTAGACTGTAACACTAATATTAAACTCTTTATGTAACTGTGACTTGCTTGTAGTCCCTACACTGTGATTGTGAGAAGAGATTTCCATCCTCACAACATGACTGGGTCAAAAGTACACATAGAAGCTCAAATATATTCATGCACTCACTTCAGTCTTTTCACAAGTGGTGCTGCAGCTTCTACAGCAGGCCTATTCAATTAATTTTTCTTCTGGGCCAGATTTGAAAATTTTGAGATGCCACTGGGCCGAAGACCCCTACTTATATTATTTCTTGAGACTTAACTCTAAATATGCTACCACCTGAACTAAATCATAAAAATGAATAAAGGATTTCACAATAAAGGCTTTATACTGCATCATTTATTGATGAGCAAAATAATTCAAGTGCATTGCAAAGTGCCTCCGAATGTTATATTCTTTTAATACTGACAGTCTTTTATTGTAAATCAAGCACAGTGGCTCAGAGTTCAGTCTTTGGGGTAAAATAAACACGTATTTATCAGTCCAGACAGGGTTAAAACGGCGATTTTCATTGTCAATTTTACGTTTCTGACCTGTTGTCGTACTTTGAGAGAGTATTCTGGGCTGGCGTTCCTACGATACCGGGAGCGGTGCGTTCAAATACAAGAGGATGTGCGGGATTTTTTTAAAACTCTCACAGCAAATATGATTTAAATGCATTTTTGCGGCTTACGTTGGGTCAGTTGGGGGGGTGGGCCAGTCAAAGTTGGTCTGCGGGCCGGATATGGCCCCCGGGCCGCTAATTGAATAGCCCTGTTCTACAGTGTCTTTTAACTTGACAAAGCCAAGGCTTGTTAACTTCTTGTGAGTGATCATGATTGACTGCAACTGGTAGTTTCTCTTTGCCAGCATAAAAAGGATTTGTTTGACAGCACTCATTAAATTGACCAGTACTCAGTGCAATGACAAAGTCCAGGGAACTCAGTGAAGATGTAAGAAGAAGAACTGTAGAGTTACACAAGTTGGGAAAGTCTCTTGGAACCATTTCAAAACACCTGCAGATTCCAAGATCAGTTCAAACAATTGTACGTGAGTACAAGTTATTCAGATGTGTCATCACATTGCTAAGGTCTGGAAGAAGGCACAAACTGTCACCCTGAGATAAGCGGACATTAGTAAGGATGTTCAGGAACAATCCAGGTACCACCAAGGTTCAAGCCTGCCATGAACTGGAAACTGCTGGAACACCAGCATCGCTGTCCACTGTGAAGTGCATTTTACATTACCGTGGACTGAGAGGGTGCTGACCAAGAAAGAAGCCCTTGCTCTAAAATCAACACCTTTAAGCTCAACTGAAATTTGCAGCTGCCCACAGGGACACAAGCCAAATGCCTTCTGGATAAAGTTTTTATGGTCAGACAAGACAAAGATTGATGACAATAAGTCTGTTTAGAGGGGTAAAGGTGAGGTTTTCAAAGCTAAAAACACTGTACTAACTAAGCATGGTGGTGGCAGCATCATGCTCTGGGGTTGTTTTGCTGTCATTGGTACTGGTACAATGCACAAAGTGGATGGAATAATGAAGGAGGACTACCTCCAGATTCTTCAGCTCCACCTCAAATCAACAGCTAGATGGTTGAACTTTGGTGTTCCAACAGGACAATGACCCCAAACATACATGAAAACTGGTTTTGGAATAGATAAAACAGGCTAACATTAGGCTTTTGGAATAGCCCTGACCCTCTACCCTACTGAAAAAATTTGGACTATCCTTAAAAATTGATCCAACCTGGAAAAAGAACAGTTCAAAGAAATCATTAGAAGCTCAAAATAAGCATGACGTTTATGCCCATGGTGAGTGTTTATTAGTACATATGATTTCATTACCCACAGCTGTTATTTGTGTTAGTGTTAATTCTCAAATGTTATCAAGCTAACAGGCCAAACTATGATTTAACCTGCCTAAACAGAAAATAGGTACCCATCTCTGTCAAATAAATGAATTCCACAATGTAATGACTACAGAATATTGACACCATCTCTGTCTAGACTGGTTTCCTATAGGCCTTGCACTACACAATTCTGTCTATGTGGTATGAAATTTTAATTTTTTTTTTTCTTTTAAATCTTTCTCCCCACATACAAGGTCTTGAATAATCAGGCCCCAATATTATCTTAAAGACCTCATACTATCATATCACCCCAATAAATCACACCAATCTCAGGCTGCTGGCTTACTTGTGGTTCCTAGGATACTTAAGAGTAGAATGGGAGGCAGAGCCTTCAGCTTTCAGGCCCCTCTTCTGGCAAACCAGCTCCCAGTCTGAATTTGGGAGACAGGCACCCTCTCTATTTTTAAGATTAGGCGTAAAACTTTCCTTTTTGATAAAGCTTATAGTTAGGGCTGGATCAAGGCCTAGGCTGCTGGGGGTGGCCTTCCTCACTCACCACTTTTCCCCCTCTCTGTGCACCACTTTGCATTTAATTTGTCCTGTCTCTCTCCCCTGACCCCCAACCGATCGTGGCAGATGACTGCCCCTCCCTGAGCCTGGTCCTGCCAGAGATTTCTTCCTGTTAAAAGGGAGTTTTTTCTTCCCACTGTCGCCAAGTGCTTGCTCATAGAGGGTTGTTTGATTGTTGAGGTCTTCTCTCTATTATTAAGGGGTTGTCACCTTACAATATTAAAGCGCCTTTAGGTAACTGTTGTTGTGATTTGGTGCTAATCAAATTGAATCTTCACTTTACCACCCAAAAGGAAAGTGATAGCATTTGCAGCTGTTTGTAGTTTACCCAGGTCACTAACGATGATGGGGATGAGAAATCTATCGCCACATTAATATAAGCTGATGTTTGGCACGTAGCTCAAAGCTCATATGCAAGTAATTACATTTATTGTGTAGCAGATATTGTTGGTAAGCCACTGACTATGAATTAACCCAACTCTAATATTATTTGGATTTTATTTAAATCTAGTGCCATTGCCAATTGTTGCTTTTCAGCCATTTTGCCACAACTATGTCTTTTTTTTTTCCTCACCAAGGAGTGGCTATCATAGTGCTCATAAATTCCCAAGCCTCACCCTTGAAACAATGCCCAGGAGGCTGACACTCTTAGCCAGCTGCTTGCCCGCATGTTTGTTATATCAGCATCTTGAATTGAAGCCACAGCTGAAGGACAAATTGGTGTCTGTGCTTCTGCTATGACTGCGGTCCTTCAGCTGTGAGGTCAACAGCAAAACCTGATGTTTGTCACCAGTAACATTTCATTTTCATTCAGGAGTCTGAAAATTGCTGTTGACCTACAAAACGGGATCAAAAAGTCTGTTTGTCGTCCGCTGACCCGTTAGTTGTGCACCAACTTGGGGTGTGTCTCTTGTTTAGTCTGTCTGTGTAGGGTTCATTGTCTATGTTTGTGTTTCTGGTTTTCGCCTTTGTGTGTGTTTCTGTACAGATGATTTACACACACGTGCACACACACACACACACACACACACACACACACACACACACACACACACACACACACACACACACACACACACACACACACACACACACACACACACACACTGTGCTGACATAGGCTAAAAGAAAGAGCAATGGACAGAGGAATGCTGAGTCAAGCAGGCCTGAGCCTCCCCATGCCTCAATAAAGGTACAAAGCATGTGGCCTCATCAATAATGGAAAGTTCTCCTTAAAGCTCTGAAAGTCACAGATGTGTGTATGCTGCTTTTGTTTTTTCTTTTTAAGACATCAGCCTTGTTTTCTCAGAGTTTTGGGTACATGGTGTTCTCTTTTTCAAAGTGTATGCGTGTATACAGTGTGGTCAGAAGTTTACATCCACTCATGGATATGAACGTCATGGTAATTTTGGGCTTTTGATGATTCCTTTGAACTGTTCTTTTTCCAGGGTGGAATGATTGTACCGCATACATCTTTATTGACTTTAAGAAGCAAGAATCAGGGGCACAAGTTTGAATTTATTCTGGATTTTCTCTAATCCACACAGGGTCACAAGTATACAAACAGGCTCAAATATATACATACACTCAGTTTTAATAAGCAAAACTACTGCCCATGATGAGTATGTAAACACATTATGATTCATATTACATTCTTTTAAAATTTACCAAATTTCATGACCATCCACTCAAAAGTTGGTCAGAGGAAACATTATTACACCATAATAAGGAGTATTTAAGAATCTATACATCACATGCTGAGAAGATTACAGGTATATTTGACATGATTTGTGAATTGAACATCATATTGAATAGGATTCAAAATGGTGGATTTTTCTTTTTTTTTTACTTGAAGCTGGCCACCACTTCCATCCAGTGACTATTGTTGTAGCTCCTTCCAGCCTGTCACACAGCCAGAGTCCTCAGCCATGGAGAAGTGCCCAGAAGGTAAATGAAACCACTCTGGCTTTAGAGGCAGAAGTCCTCAATTGATTTCACACCCACGTCTGTGCACATTCTTTAATTACACATTTACACACACACACACACACACACACACACACACACACACACACACACACACACACACACACACACACACACACACAGAGGACCTCTGGCAAATAAATGAATTTGAAATGTTTTTCTTGTGTTGCTTCATAAGGAAGATGCAGATAACATGAAAACGAACAAAATTAGCCTCTATATGTCACGAATAGTGAATGAATGAGCAAGTTGCCCAAATTTGACATCACCATGGCAACAACAAATTCACAAATTGCACACTGCCATGCATACTACTGCAACGGATCAACACGCAGGGATGTAGTGAAAGATATAAAGATGGATAAACAGCAAGAGTTTTCTATATCCCCATTTTGCCTGTTTTCAGTCCCCATTTGAATAAAAGGTAAAAAAAAATCTGCTTTCTTTAAATAACTTTCAGACATTTCTTTATAAACCTTTATTTTTTTTTCCGCAATAATGCGTGCTGTTCACATCTGATCACCACCAGGGCAATAAAAGCTAATCCACAGCTAGTAATTTTCTACAGCAGTTATGCTAATTGTTCCTGTTTGCTCTGTGATGTTTGTGCCTCTCCTAATAAAATAATTGTTTGCACGTCTGAAGTTATACAGCAAACAATTTTTTCATTACTTTCTTCTTTACCAGTACAGGAAGTTGCATCATCGTCACATAAAACTTGGGAGTGAAATAGCAGATTTTTTCAGGTTTGCTGTGGAAAATGTTGAAATTTGAAATGTGTCTTAACACACTTAACCACTTATTTGCTCAGTGTAACATGCACACATATGTGCATGAATATACACGCACACACATATGCACACGCACATTGACCCTCACATCACAGGCCCCCAGCTGCTACTCTGTTCTAATTTATTATCCCTTCTGTGCCCAGTGGAGTCATGAAATCAGCCTGGCCTTTGTGACACACACACACACTCACATGCATGCACACACACACACATGCAGTCCATGTGTCTTTTTCAGTCATCCCAGTCCGCTACCCAGAAAGACCTCTTCAGCTTAATTAGTACAGGGTCCCCAGAGAGCGCACAACAGGGAAAAATACACAGGATGGATATGAACGGTCTGAGGCTGTCGAGAAAAAAAATAACAATAAAAACACTGAGGAGACGAGCTTTTCTGTTATATAAAAAGTGGCACAAGTTGTTGTTTTTTTTTTGCTGCTTACATTTAAAATTAGGTTGTTGGTGATTATGAATATTACCCTGCAGATAGATCAGCGTGAAACTTCCCAGCCCATACCCCCAGGTCCTTTGCATCCCAGAACTAGCCTCACTGTTTTCTTAGCCACACGCACAATCTCTGAATATTTTATAGGACCCAAACACAACTCCACAACAGCACACCATAAGGCTTTGTTACACTGGTCAGTGTTATACATGTAAACACCTACATAATTTATGCAAATACAGTTGCTGTCAGGTCAAAATTCTGTATTGCCCACGTGTCAACTTGGCATTACAGAAAGATTTATTTATTTTTAGGAGGGCTTATTATGTACTTTTGGATTTGGCTGCAGAATTCTCTACCAAAGTCAAAACAGCCGGAAATTGTTCAAACGAAATTTTTAAGAAGTTAAATATTGTGAACTTGTGTGCATTTGCTCTTAGGGACCTCTCTGCACACTTATAAATGCACACTTAAACTCACACACACACACACACGCGTGCGTGTGCACACTCTGGGAGGAATTGCACAATAATTATGCCTTAGGTAGAGGTGATTAATTTTTTAATGGATTCAATGTTTTATTCATAGAACCTATCCACTCTTGAATATGGCAGAGCACACAGGAACCCGTTGCCAGAAAGTGAATCCATGATAAAAATTGACTATTAGCAAATTCACGCAGTAGATAAATTACACATCTCAGTAGCTTTGAAAACAGTTGAATTTTAAGCTGAATCTGTGGCTTTGCAGTTGCTCTCATAGTTTCATAAATATGTAATTTACTTCCTCTTCTGCTTTGTGCTGTTTTTAGGGTTGCTTTGGTCATGCAGAATTTGGAACAAAAAAAAAAAAAATGCACCAGTGTGACAGAGAGCAAAAGACAGAGAAAGGAACAGTAGGAGGAGAGGGTGTTGTCTCCTGAGCGAGGCCAGCAAGACCGGTTATTCTGTCCTAGAAATCCATTCACAGCACCAAGCGCTCTGCCTAATCATCTGCCCCACTGTGAAAGGAATACTGTGTCCTACACGCAATAAGGGCCATAAAGCTGGATCACATTTAGGACTTTTAAACATTACTCCTTCCTCCTGCTGATTCTTTCACTCCAGTGTATGAAGATTTCACTTGAACTGTTTTGTTTGCAGACCAGAATGCAGATTGAAAAATGAGGAAAAGGGAACTGAAGGTCACATGTATAATGATAGAAATTTATGATAAAAGTGTTATGATGGAGCTGCTGTGGACCAGTTACTCTAATTAAAAAAAGCAGTAGGGGTAAAAAAATGATTCTTTTATTATGTTTAGACAGTCAAAGGGCTTAATTATAATTCAGAGAATATAAAAGGCAAATTTAATTTAGCAACCTAAACTTATTAGTAATATTTCTGATGCAGAACATGAATGAAAGCTAATATTTGACATTGTTTCCATGATGTTTTATCTAGAAGCGACAGAGCTTTAGGTTAATCCATCTCCTACTGAAACAAATTGAATTCCTTATGCTCCACTCTCCACTCACAGTAGTGTAGAACATAAGGAATGCCACAAAGCTGGATCACATTTAGGACTTTTATGAAACATTACTCCTTCCTCCTGCTGTTTCTCGCCCTCCAGTGTATGAAGAAGATTTGCCTTAAACAGTTATGTTTGTAGAACAGAACAGAGATTTAAAAGTGAGGAAAAGGAAATGATGATAAAAAATTTGTGATGCACGTATTAAACTAGAGAAGAGTAGAGCCGCTACTCCTTCACACTGAAAGGCGCCAGATGAGGTGGTTCGTGCATCTGACCAGGAACCCTCATGGACGCCGTGTATGTGAGGTGTTATGGGCATGTCCAGCTGGGAGGAAGCCTCAGGACATGCGGTCTCTTGGCTACGCCTTGGAGTTCCCACAGAAGAGCAGGAGGTAGTGGCTGGGGAGAGGCAAGTCTGAGCATCTCGGCTTGGGTTGCTGCCCCCACAACCACACCAAGTGTCAGAAAATGGATGGATGGATGGATGGATGGATGGATGGATGGATGGATGGATGGATGGATGGATGGATGGATGGATTGTACATGTGCAGGTATTTGTACAGCTTCCACCAACCTGCAACCTGCAACCTGCAAGCTGAATGTGAATGGTATTATTATCAAACATCTATTCTCATAATCTGATTACTTTAATCCGGTCACTCCCTAACCCTGCCAATATCTGCTTCATCAGCTGTTCATCCTTTCTGTACATATTAAAAAATGCAGAACACTACAGATCCCCTAATTTATCACTCTTTCCCATCTGGACTTGAAGTGAGAGATTTATTAGATTGCCATTTGCTGCTTGCATGTAATGCTGCTAGTTGAGGGTCAGTGAGACTGACATAGTCAAAGCTGTTTGATGACCTCTCTGTGATAATGACCATACAAGAGAGAAGGTCACAGAGGAGGACAGGGAGACAGATTAAAGGAGAGCAGAGTATTGGTGTGGGCGGGCGATGAAGGAAAAAAGGTGGTTGGATGGTCATCTGGCAGAGTAAAGCAGACACGGCTACAAGTCTTTAATGGGCTACATGTGACATCCTAGAAAAACTGGGACAGATTGGCATTGTTATGATAAATCAAATTCCTAGCTGTCAGGTAATGCTGTATACAGGGACATTTTTTTTTTTAGATCAAAACAAGAAATATTTTCTTGAGTGGGAAAATTTGCTTTCTTACTGAGTTTTAGATGCTAAGATTGGCTCTCTCATTTCTGTCCATTAAATGAGTACATGAGCTGACTTATCCAAGAACTAACCTGCCTTTGTGCAAAGGTAGAAAAAAAGCACATCTCAGCATCGCTTAAGGATGCTCTGTCCCACAGGCTTAACAACTCTGATAGGCCCCGGGGCACATGTCTTTTTTGGCCCCTTACCGCCACATTGTACCGTTGAAAATGTGCCAACTCTCTCGCACACAGTGTAAGTGCAAATATAATACATAGCAATAATCATCATTCCAGCTTTTAATTAGCACAATGGACAATAACTGCACTCAGAGGTCAAGGGAATGGACACATTTATTTAGGCTTATGCTATAAACTCATACCATCTTCTTCAACTAGGCTACCACAAGCCCAAAACTGACTGAGACCTGCTGAAGTAACCTAAAGACAACTGCAATGCCTCTCAGCATGGAACAGATGAGAGAAGCTGATTAACACAGTTCCTCAGAGATGGACTGGGTCACCATATAACAAGCACTCTCATTTATAGAATTCCTCTTTCAACAATCAGTTGCACAGGACTGGCTTCTAGGTATATCACACACACACACACACACACACACACACACACACACACACACACACACACACACACACACACACACACACACATTACAGTATGAGGGCATATTTTCAACGTGTAAGTGGTAACAATATTTCAGTCCTTTACAAAAACACAAACTACTCACCCATCAGAACTTCAACTTTGCAGTCAGCAAAGTCACTGACAACACTGCTCACATCCAATCCAAAGTACTGGCGGTTTACTCATCCTGCTCTCTTCTTGCCCTCCTCTTTTAAGTTTAATATTCTTTCTTTTTTTTGCTTTGCTTGCTAAACATAATTTAAACTGCCATTGCCCAAACTATTCTATAAGACATTCGCCAAAAAAAAAAAAAAAAATTGCTGCATAGTTTATGTCAGTGGGTTTGTGGGTATTTTGTACAAATGACAGTGAGCAAGATGAGAAAGTAGAAGTAATATATTCTCCACCATCAGGAAAGGTGCCTATTTCAATCATTTGGTTAAAATAATCAATCAAAATCAAAATGATTTCACTGAATAAGGAAAATGTAAATGACATTAGGCTTTGGCTCACAACATAGTACCATGACTAACTCTTATAATCTGTCCACTTTAATATTTATGTATTTTGTGTAATGTAGGGGCACCCATTTGCAAGTCATGTCCACTGGGCCACTGGTGTACAACATAACTCCTTGTCTTGAATTTTATTGTCAATTTTTTTTAATCTTTATGTTCATAATTTTTCAAAGAAGTTGAGAGTCTTGAAATCTGAGTGTGTGGTTGGTAATATTTTAGTGAACCATATTATGTATGCAGATGATCTTTTGGTCTTTAGTCCTAGTAGTGCTGGTCTCCAGCAGCTCCCTCACATATGTCCTACTCATCACATGCAGTGCCTCTAAGGGTACTATCATGATTTGTGGAACTAAGAAGATCAAATATCTAAGATTTCCAGGATTTAGATGGTCAGATAATCATCTTAGTAATGAGGTCAGATATCTTGGACATCTTATTGCAGATCACATGACAGATGTTGATGATATTTATAGGCAATGTCAAATGATGTATGCACAAGCAAATATCATCCTATGCAAATTTAAAACATGCACAGATAGAGTGAATATCTCTTTTATTTACTGCATACTGTACACCTCTGTATATAGCACACCTGTGAATGAACAATAGGAAACTTCAGCAGTTTATAATGATGCCATGATGTTATTGAAGAGACCGATATGTCTCAGTGCAAATGAGATGTCTGTAACTGCTGGAGTCACTACATTGAAAGCTTTACTAAGAAATCTCATGTATAAATGCATTTGCAGGCTCAACACTTCTGAGAATGAGATCACAGCGGGCTTAATGGATATAAGGTTTGGCACCGCACACTATCAGTCTTCTGTCTGTTTGTGAGAAGGTGATTTGGATCTATTTAATTTATTTTTACCTTCTTTTTTTGTGTTTTATGTGATTTGTTATCTTTCCATGGACCATGAGTGTGGAAGAAAGATTGATTGATTGATTGATTGATTGATTGATTGATTGGGAAACATGGACAAAAGGAGTCTTTACCAACCTGACAAAAAAGGATAACACTGAAGAAAAGGTGCATTGTTCAATGTGGAGAAGACATTTGCATTTGGATTATGCATAGAAAGGGAACAACAAAACAACAAAAACGGCCTCCAAAATGATAACATGCCTCCTTGTTCCATCTCCACACAACAAACGAGCTTGAGATCAAAAAGCTCGGGCCAAGGATGCGCTTTTTCTGAGGCTTTCTTTTAAGGGGTGGGGGCGGGGGGGATGGATTTCTCGTTTTTCTCACGACCTGATACCGGCTGCATCGTGAAAGGACAGAACCGCGGTGGGAGGAGGGCTTTTTTTTTTTTTTTTTTTTAATCCTTCAGCCCTCAGTGGGCAGCCGCTAAGGAAGGCATGGTTATACTATTGGTGCATGGCTGTTAAACGATGAAGAAATTGGGAGAGGCTGCCGGTGGTCCAGCCAATCACGTATCGAGGTGTGGCCCCGCGAAGGCGTGGTCACGGCAGAGAGGGGCGGTCCCAGAAGCGGAAGTGTGTCTCGGCTGATCTCTCGCTGTCATTCGGCCACGGTCGGTTCCAGGAGAGAGGGGCAGCCAAGAAGCAAGCACACACACACACACGGGATCGACTGGCTCTGGAGGAGAGACAGTTAGTGAGGAGACTGAAATAAAGCGAACAATGAAACCGATCGAATAGGGCTTTATGAACGAACCGAGCATAAGTCACACACTGCCACGTTAACAAAGCTCTTCGATGATACGGTCCAGATTAGAGGCAGCAGATAGAGAGCTGTGTCATTGAGCAGGCAGGACACGTCAGGAGAAGGGAGAGAGAGAGAAAAAAAGCTGACCGACTGCACTGTACGAGTCAGCTGCTAAACCGCCTCTGAAAAGCTTTGCCTGCCGCACTCATTGTTTCAAGGACACCGTCTCGCTCTCAGCCTAAGAGGAAGGATCTCGACACAGACGACGCCGAGGTCGAAAGGTGGTGGTGATCAGAAGGTGAGGAGATGTTTTATTCGCCTGCCTTCAACCTGTCCAGCTAGCTAGCAGTCGTGCTAACGGTTGTTAGCTAGCAAGCTAATGTTAGCAACGGATGGAAAAGTTAGCTGGTCAGCTAACAGCTATTTAAACTGCGTCTGAGTCGAGGTATAAAACAGATCATTTAACAATAAATTGCCACACTGTTAATAAGGCGCTTCAATATAAACTTGCTAATTTTGATGGTTGGCTCTTCATAGGTCGCTGACAGCTGTCAAACAAGGTCGAGGGTTTTATTTCTGAGGGTTTTGTTATCTTTATTGTTAATATTTTCAGCATTCCTTGACATTTTGTGCTAATATGCGTTTCGTGGACGATAATTAGTTGCCTGTCAGTTGGTTTTCGTTTGTAAAACGTCTCCAAATGGAGACTGTATACTCGACACACCAGTGTTCCTGGCTTTACTGGTAGCTGCCAGCAGCTCAGCTGTAGACAATCTGGCAACGTCACGGGGTTATAATTAGCTAAAGATGTAACGTTAACTGGCTGGCTTTTTTGTTTTAAGGATGAGCTCTTCAATAACGGTATTATGATTGTTCTATAGGTGTAGGATCTCATTTATATGCAGTAAAAAAGATTTCCCTGCATCTGTGTCCCCTCACTTAGTTGTTTTCAAGTCCCTTGATCTATGGGGAAATGTGAGTGGCTGACTGCTAACTCAGTACATGCCATGCTGTGTGCTCTTTTCTCAATAGGACCAAACGATCACGGGATAGCACTTGTCTGTGGGGGGAGAAAACAAATGGGGGATTACGGGTTTGGAGTCCTAGTTCAAAACAACACTGGCAACAAGTCTGCATTCCCGGTCCGAATCCACCCGCATCTGCAGCCCCCTCATCATCACCAAAATGTGTCGCAGAGCCCTGCTGCTTTCATAAACAGCACCACAGCCGCAGGGAATGGCACCACGGGAGGCTCTCCCTGGCTCTTCCCTGCCTCCGCCACCCACAACAACGTGCAAGACGAAATCCTGGGGGGCCCAGAGAAACCCAAAGCACAGCAGCAACAGGAAATGCAAGAAACGCAAGAAAAGCAGCAGCAGTTGTCTCCTGGGAGTCACCAAGAGGGTGGAAGTGGTGGTGGGATAATTTCAGAACTGGAAAAAGTCCGGTCAGAGGAAGGCAAGACGGAGAACGGCACATCTGAAGGCAGTAATGGAAAAGAGAAGCAGCTCCG
Source organism: Archocentrus centrarchus (assembly GCF_007364275.1). NCBI lineage: Eukaryota > Metazoa > Chordata > Actinopteri > Cichliformes > Cichlidae > Archocentrus > Archocentrus centrarchus. Next base: position 13,947,363 of record NC_044359.1, read on the forward strand.
CCTTGAGTCACCTGTCCTGGCAGGCTTTGATTATCAGGAGACATCTGGTCTTGGGGGAACGGGCCCGGTCCAGTCCAGTACAACCTCGTCATCGCTTACTGGCTTCAACAACTGGTCAGCTGCCATCCCGCCTGCGCCATCAACAATCATCAACGAGGACGTCAGCTTTTTCAACCCGGCCTCTGCCAGCAACGGGCCTCTGCTGTTCCAGAACTTCTCACACCACGTCAGTCCAGGGTTTGGTGGGAACTTCTCCCCCCAGATTGGACCAGCCGCGGCCTTGTCCCAGCACCACCCGGCTCCCCCACCGCATCCCCATTTCCAGCATCCCCACAGCCAACACCAGCAGCATCGGCGTTCTCCAGCTTCTCCCCACCCTCCACCGCCCTTCCCACATAGGAATGCAGCTTTCAGCCAGTTGCCGCATTTGTCCAACAGCCTGAACAAGCCCCCGTCCCCCTGGGGTCCAGCCAGCTACCAGAGTCCCTCTCCCTCCCCTGCCTCCTCCACTTCCTGGAGTCCCGGAGGGGGATATGGTAGTGGTGGAGGCTGGGGTGGATCTCAAGGCAGAGATTATCGGCGTGGGCTGAATGGCGGGATGACTCCCATTAACTCTATCTCGCCACTGAAAAAGACCTTCCCTAACAACCATGTGGCATCCCAGAAGTACCCTCGAAACAGTCCCGCAGGCTTCAACCCCAAGTCCTGGATGGATGATGGAGTTGGCCGTAGTGATAACATCTTCCCTTTTCAGGTCAGTTTGTCTCTGAGATGTTTATTCGAATGATTTAGCAGTAATTTTAATTAAATTGTGATGTTTTCCCCCCTAACGTTGTATACAAATCATGGATGTCCGATGTACATGTCTGGTTCTGAAAATAATCTGGCTGTAGCTGCTCGTCACCTGAATTATTTAACAGCAGTGTGTCATTTATGTTAACTATTAATATTATAGCATTATGTGGTACAGCTGCTATTTTTAGACACAGGGGGAGGGCATGGATTTACACAACGCTTCTGCTACTGTGTTAAATCTGTCATTGGACTCTGTACTTCTGTAGCTGAGTGTCCTTTGCGATGACTAATGTGGCTCTGTCACTGCAGTGGTGTGTGCCACGTGTATGAGATGGTGGTGGGGGGTGAAGGAGGAGGTTTTGGAGTGGGGAAAGCATCACGGACAGTAAAAGATGGGAAGATTTGGAAATGGGAGAGGGAGGTAAGAAATGAAGACAGCTATGGTGGGTACAAGGAGAGCCAAGAATGTCAGAAACTAAAATCGACATTAAGTGATGAATAGCAGTGAATAACAGTGCATCATGGTGGGATTGCTTTTGTTCCAATCAGAAACAAACGGTAGCAAAAAATCTAATGCTGTAGATCTATGAACCTCTACTCTTTACATATATGAGGCTATCCCTTTTCGTTGCTTGAAAGAGTGTCTGATAATTTTCGTTAGAATTACAGTTGCATTAATTACCTATTGTATGTCATAGGATAGTTAGCCACCCCTTAAAAAATCCCAGTTGCTTATAGTGTTATTTTATTAGCTGGATCCACATACCATGAAGACTGTCTAAGTAATTGTACTGTCACATGTAGAAACCAGCTGTAATGGAAAGAGGTAGAGGGGGCATGGAGATAAATTCATTCTATTGATCTAGCCCATGATTGATTTTCTTGGTCGTTACAAGGAGGAGGGGATAAAGAGACTCAATTGGCTGTGGGCTCATCTCGGCCTGATAATCTGATGAAATGCTTCTTTAAGTACTGTGTGTATCCTTTACTTTCTTACCTTGTGACAAAGTCCCCAGCAGTCTACTTTGTCAAATTAACCTGGGGTCAGTCATAGTTACTTGGTTGCCACTGGCTCCCAAAGTCATCATGGATGAAAATAGATTGTGTTAAATAGTCTGGGTGACTGTCTGTCTTTGCTGTTTCAGCGGCTTGTCAATATCCCAACTGAACATATAGATTGCAGATATCCTGGGCACGTTCTTTACCAATGGACCCAAAATTCTCTGAACAAGCAAAGTTAACAACTGTTAAAAGTGATGCTTGCTGTGACCTTTCCTCTTGTCCATTAGCAGTTAATGACTCACAGTACTCCACGGGCTGAACAGTGAGGTGGTTGTGCGGACATGTCTTGACATGCATCAGAGAGAGAGCGAGCGCAAATGCTTCTCAGCAGCTATTTAGGATCACCATTGTTAACGGCTGTAGGTAGTTTGTGAGGCTCAGGTTCATGTCTGACCTGTTCCATTTCGCTTTGATGAGGAGCCTATTTAAAGGGGGCCTGTTGTGCTCATTTCCAGCACCATATTTTTATTATTATTGAACTCTACTAGAGTAGCTTTGCATGAGTCAGCTAGAAAACATCCATATTTGTCTTGTGCTGGGTGTTGGTACAGTTCATCCGCTGTCTGAAACGAGCTGTTTTAGCTCCCACCCCAATTATTGCACCCATTGTTAGTCATTGAATATCAGTGAACTTCCATGGTGTCGGGTTGCCACGTCACCGCTATACACTTGGTGTGTGGAGCCCATTAAGATGATTAAGATGACAATATTAGGAACATCCTCCCTCTCTTTTAGCTCATGAGCTTTTGAAATTACTTCTACATATGATGGCCTCATTATCTGAAACAGCATTTCTGTAGTTTAAAACAAAATAACCAAAACTATAACTAAATAGGTAGCTAATGTACATCTTTATCCTATTGCATCTATTAACATTTTTACACGTAAAAACAGCTTAAAAAATTAAAAGTAAAAAAAAACCAGTCAAACGTTACGACCTAATTCTGTTTTACCTGTTCAGCTGATATTTGTCCAGTTATGTTCATTAGTTAAGGTATGCAAAAATCATTCATCATGGTATGTGAATGAGGTCAACCGTGATCCAATAGTCTCCCGACGGTATATAAACATTACTTTATGCGCATGGGGCGGCGGGAGGGTCTCACTTTGTCTCCCTCCTCCTTCCTGCTGTGTGCAGAGGTGCTCATATGCAGCTGTTATGTCTTCACAAGCACAAAATTAAAGATTAGCGTTATAGCTGTTGCATAGTACAAAAAAGCTGTTGGATTACAAAAAAACAAAGAAGAAAAAGCATAATGATAAACAAACATTCCCAATATACTTAGAAGCTTTCAATGATCATAAACATAAAAGGATCACAACTGGTATCAAGCAGCCCTTAAGTCAGGTTTGGGATTCTGCATCCATTTCGAGATGCCCGGCTGCTGCGTCCCAGCGTTAGAGTCAAGCTGTAGTTGCAGTATGTTGCTCTTCCTTATGGCTGAATCAGATCAACTAAAGTAGCATTGTCCTCTTGCCCCTTTGATACTGCAAGGGCAGATGGAGGATGGGCGTAGAATGGCCTCACTGTGTGTCTGCATGTGTGCGAGAGGGAGAGGAGGACTGGTTATGTAATCTGTAACTCATTTTCAAATAACAAGAAACTTCCAATATAGGTTTCGATTACAAAAGATGGCTGCGAACAGATTGCATATTGATGCTACTCAAGCCGATTTCAAAGCCTGCTACAAATTCCACTTTTGCTTCATTTCTTTAAGAACGCCACGCTGGCGTAATTGCAAACACTTGCTCAAGTCGAACATTTTCGGTCCACGCAGATTTGTTTTTGCCTCGCTTCGTGTGGATGTGGATCAGCATTGTTTTGCCTGTAGTCTCATCTTCCACTCTGATCTTAATGTTGCTTGGCTCATATTGTATAATGCAGCTGCTGTGGAACATTCACTTCATATGCACTTCATATGGAAATTAGGATTTGTTCCAACTGAGGTATTGTTTCCTACATGTTAATAAGGATTTGCTTATAAGCATATCAAATTCTGAACCACACATCAATTGTTTTTCTTCTTGTTCTCAGTTTCGTTCCTCCACAAAAAAAAATTAGTCTGTAAATGTTGCGTTTTAGGTTTGAACACGACCTGTAGATTATGATGCAGTGTTGAAGCTGTTACTGTAGAAACCATTGTTAAATTAGTGCACAGCCAACCAAGCATCAGTGCCTTCTCTGTGCAGTTCACTCTTAAATATATCAATCCAAGTGCTGTTTGACTTTCACAGTCCGTGCTTGCATTTACATGTGCCATGAAAATTGCCACATCCGTCAGATCAGTTGGCTTAGGCCGTTTCCTATTCATTTACTCCCATTTTATTTTCTTAGCTACAGAAATACTCTAGAGGAAAACATGGAGGGAAAGATGGCTTTACTTTATCTTTTTATAAAAACCTTTTTTAAAATAGTGCTCGTAAATGTTTGTTGAGATCATGTACTGTTCAGATGACTGATTACGCAGGTTGTCTTACACAAGGCACGCCCAGATTTGGTAAATGAAACACTGTAGTTTGTGTAACTCTGAACTAAACACCCCTTCCACTGTAAGCCTTCTCCAACAGTTTGAGTTTCAACACGCACACACAACAGATGAAGGATCAGTTGGGCATTATTCAGGCCTTCTGTGTTCGATTAAATCACTTCACTGCATCTGCTTCTCTGTGCATTTTAATGTGGCATAAATGTAACATAACTGACCCCTGTAAGATATCACTTCTGTGGCATTTGCACTGCAAGTTTGCTCCACAGAAATGCATTAAATCAATAGAATGCAACCGGTCAGGTATGTTACAATGGTTAGCTATCCAGGCACACTGCTGCTAACTGCCAGTGCACGGTTCAGTTAGTAAATAACCTTTGACCAGAAAATTGTACTTTTTAAATGTCAGGAAACCCTTCTTTTTTTTTTTTTTTTCTTCTGGCCGTTAGTCTTTCCCTCTTTGTCCTCTAATTCTTCACCCGTGAATTTCAAGGTCAGAAGCCTGCTGCTGCGTCAGGTGTACTGAGCCTGTTTCAGATTGGTAAATCTGGCCAGTGACCAGGTCAAGACCTGCAGGGTCTGAGGTAGAGAAGCCAGCACAGGATATTGTCTCAGTAAGCCACCTGGGTAACTGTTGGTTACAGTGCTCCTGACTGTATGTGCAGCTTAATAATGACGCCGTTATCTGAAGGTACATTATTAAAACTGCCTCCGTGTATGTTCAGAAAATCTTCTTTGCAGAGTGTGGATTTACCCACTGCTTTAACCAAAACAACTAATCCATTAAACGCTTCTTTATATGTAGAATCAGATCTGTAAGCCTGATGAATTATTATGTAAATGATCAGTAACGTGTTGTACATATGACTGGTGATGAATGTTAGACTGTTTGGCCATTTGTTTCTACCCAAGCAGCCTGAGCCTTAAATATTTGCTCTTTAGTGCCCTGCGTCAGCTGACATAGGTTACAGCCCTCCCATGACCTTGAATTTGATAAGAGGTTAAGAAAATGGATGCATGTTTGGAAAATACCGTAGCTCAGTGGTTGGCGGCACAGTGGTTAGCTCTGTCGCCTCCCATTTAGAAGGTCTTGGGTCTGCATGTTCTCCTTTTGCCTCGTGGCACTCCAGCTTCCACCTTCATCCCAGTGACATGCATGTTAGGTTAATTGGCTGTGAGCAAGAAATATAGTCTGTCTCTGCATTAGCTCTGTGATATACCGGCGACTTGTCCAGGGCCTACCTCTCCCCTCACACAGTGACAGCTGGGCTAGTCTCCAGCCCCGATCCTGAATTGGATTAAGAAGATGGATGGATAGATGGAGCTCAGGAGCCTGAAAGATCATATTCAGACAGCTCCTTTGTGCCTGTTCTTTCAAGCGTTTGGATACAGGATTTGCATGAACCTCTGTTGGGTACATCCTACAAAGGTTCAGGGTTGCAGTACATGTATGAAAACTGCTAACACTTAAATTTTTAATGAAAGGGTGAAGATGAAAACTGAGTGTGAACTGTGGGCAGCACAGTCGGGCCAACTCGTTCCTGTCCAAAGTTAATTGTCAACAAATAAAAGTGATGTTTGGCTTTGCTTTTCCAGCCACTTCCAGGGCTTTGTTGCTCTGTCGCTTTGGGTTTGGCAAAACTGAGTGCAGAATACAGCTATTTATTACGTCTGGTAATGGCGGACAGAAAACATTGTTTGTAAACTCAAGCTGAGAAGAGATAAGAGAAGAATGTGTGAACATCCGTTCATACGTGCACTGTGCATTCATGAAAACTTTCATTTTTCCAGCAGAAATATAAACACTGGACTAGAAAGCAGAGTTAAATGTCATTGTTTTATTACCTAAATTTACTCTCAAAGATTGGTTTCCTTCTATTCATTTTTTCTTACAGAGCAAAATAAGGTTTGAGTAACGATCTGCTTATTCGTTCAGAGTAGCGACAGGAAGTGCTCTAGTGACAGAAAGCATGTTATCATGTTAAAGCTGCACTCTACAACTAGACTTAATGCTTTCTCATACAAACAGGTATTTTAACTGTAGACCTGCCCTGCTGCCTGTGTTTGGCAGCATTATCCTGAACGCGCTCACGCTGACAATGACAAATTTCTTTTTAAGTAAACACCTCAGTCATTGCAGGTCGCCTTCCTTGCCTGCGTGTGACGTGCATGCAAACTGTCATAATCTTCAGGCAAATCCTCTTGGTCATTTGAAGCCCAAAGTTACAACCATTGCTCCTTGTGTCTGTGCTGTTAAATTAGAGAAATATATATTTTTTAGACTGAGTGGCGTGAGCTGCACTGGCAAGCACTTAACTCTCCTGCTCATACAGCCTCATTATGCCCTTCTTACACCCTTGATAGACGCTCTGCAACAGGAAGAAAGGGCACTTGTGTATATTTGTGTATGTACACATGCGCGCATAAGCTCTAATTGGTCCCTGGTCTAGTTCTTCAGTACGTGTGATATAACAAAAGAACAAAACAGAGGTTATCTTCAGGTGTCGTATTATATTTAATTTTGCTGATTGCATACAGTAAGTTGGTTGAATCTAATCCCCGAGCAGTTTAAATATTGCTGGAACTTCTTTCCTCTGTTGCTCGTTTTAAAACCCAAACTCACACATGCACACACTGTTCAGACAACACTGAATATTTGGTTGCTTGACGGTCGGGGGTATTTAATGTCGCTAAAAACGGTATCGTTTCTTTTGTGTAGATTCAATAGACAAAAATAGACAAAAATCAAACAAAAAAAAACCGCATCCTGTAGATAATATAACCTCGGTGCAAATTCAAGAAACTTTCAAATTAAACAAAGAATAACAAACAAAACTGACATTCACTTAATTGTACTTGTGCTCAAAGGCAGCAAATGAATGAATAAATAGAAAATTTTAACAGAGGCCCAGGAAGTCCAGTACTGTCTTATTGAAGTGGGCAGTCAGTGGATCAGATGAGCAACTTGACCACAAAGCTGATGTGGCAGCAAAGTGTGACACAGCTGTTCAGCTGTCTCTCTACACTCCGTGTACAAGTGGGACACTGCCGTCTGAGAGAAACCATAATGGCCGGGGAGTTAGTAATGAGGGTCAGTTACTTTAATCAGGTGCTTTAATCCGACATTTTCCTCTGCGCTTAATTAGCATCATGTCTTTTACAGTAAAATAGGCTGTTGCGTTTGTGATGTCACTGTGTCTCTTTGGGGTTTTTTTTTGTCGTAAGGCATGGTACGGGAGGAAGTGTCTGGGACTGGTAAAGTCCTCCATTGTGCACATAAACAGTCAGATCTGCACCTGAGCAATGCAAGATGGTAAAAGCATGTATCTGCCTTTGTGGAAACATGCTTTCCACACATTGTGCAGTGTATGCTACTCTGTTCTTTGTTGGACTTTAAAATAACCAAAATATCTTCCCACGACCTTTCTTTTCAACGATGTCCTCGTGTTTTGAGGCATCCGTTAGGCTGTCATGTTCAGTAACGCTGCCGAGCGTTCATTAACATTTTCTGTTGTCTTTTTATTTCTTTTATCTCGCGCACACGTACTGCTGTGGACGGCTGCAGTAGCCGGCTGCTCCTCCCACACTGTGTACGTCAGCCTAACCTGACGTGGCTCAAACTCTGTTCCAACCATGATTGTTTCGGTGCGGCACTATTCTCATTATCACCGGCCTTTTTGTTTTTCTGTCAAAACATGGATGGAATGAGTTCAATCCACTTTTATCTTGACCATGTCTCATATTTCTGTTGAGGAAAAGTTATTTTGTGATAATTAAATAACCACAAGCATCAAAAGAACAACCTGTTTCCCTTTCCTCCATGCCGTTATTTTTCCTCTGTTTATGATGACTTACCTCACTATTTATTTCCTTTCCCCTCTTTTTCACAGCTATTTCGTCCTTCCCTTATTTGGCTTTCCTTTCTTTTATAAATCTCAGGGATGTAATTAAAAGCCCACAATTGAATGTAAGAGAACTATTAAATACAACCTCTAAATTCTACACACCTGACAAATTAGACTTCACTGGTGCATCCTTAATTTCCTTTTTTTGCCTTTTCTTTCCCCATCCTTTTACCCTACCTCAGCTTCCATTTTTCTTTAACAGGCAGTTGACATTGATGATGAATGTTGTGAGTTAATCACCCACAGCATGCTGGATTTAATCATTCTTTGATGACTCTACATGTCATGAAAATCTGTTGGAGGCTGCTCAGTTTGGTGCTGCCCAAGATTAAATTCTCTTTAGAGCAAGCAGGGGTGCAGTCATAGCTAGGCATAGCTGTGGTTATGTTAGCTTATTTTATTTATTTTTTTTTCAAAGATACGTGACTTGAGCTCTTGTGACATTAAGGCAACAAAGATATGTTGTTGGTGGTATCTGCTATGGATGCAGCTGATGTTAGTCTCTCCTGTCCAAATCCCTCTAGATATTGTTTTCTAGACTTTCTATAAAAGTCTAAACCTTAGTGGCAGTGACTCTTTACAAAAATTTACCCATTGCCCAGAATGGCAAAATCTTGTTTCTCAACCTTGGCTACTTTTTGAGTCAGTGTTGGCCAACTAGCGTGCACCACGTGAATCACAGTACGCAGCATTTAACATTAGGCTTATTTTGCTGGACACATTTGTGCCACTTGTGGATTGGCTGGAAAGCTAACCCATATTAGCATTTAATAAACTGCAGAGCTTCTCCTGATTATTTTTGTAATCGATAAATATGCCCAAAAAAAGATCAGAAAAGAAGGAAAAGTTCTCATCAGTTTCTTTAACCCTGGCGATCTTTTTGGCATCACGTTAGGCTTAAAGAAATTGCTAATTCAATTTTTGAAGCGAATTCATAGGTTTTAACACTTAGAAACAATTCAGTTCAGTCTTTTATCGACAAGGATTACTGTCTGAGAGGTAATTGTAATTGAATAATAAATAAGAAGCCCAATTCTATGCCTCCCATAATCCAAATTCTGAGCAATAGTCAAGTGATAAGTTTGAAGTTTGATGATCAATTTTGTACATAGTTGTTAATTCAGTGTCAAACTATAGCAGATAGCAACCAGGCCTGGTAGAGTAACATTGGCATGCTGCATACAACCAGCAATTCACACCCATCATGCAGAGTTAAAAAAAAACCCTGCACTGTCACTGTTGACATTATCTGCTTTAAATAGACTGCTTCAGGGTTTTTGCAATGATGCCCAGTGTGAATTGGCTGCATGCGTTATGTGTATACGTTGGGTTGTGTTGCTATGCATTTATAAAATACACGAACTACCATATAAATTGTAATATTCTTGATTGTAGCTAATGTGCATGCATCTGTGGATGTTTGCAGTCTGTCAGGGATAAGTACTTTGCTGGTCAGCTGGCTAGTTGTTGAGAGAGAGAGAGAGAGAGAGAGAGAGAGACAGAGAGAGAGAGACAGAGAGAGAGAGAGAGAGAGATCTGATGATTAATCACTCTCCAGGCTAATGCTTAGCAACTGCAGAGCACCAGCCAGGCCTTAAGTCCACCATACAGAGTCCATCTCAGCCACAAAATGAATTTCTATTATCCAGAAACAATATAATGGAATTACCATGTTATACAACACCACCCAAAGAAGATGGTATATAATTTGATGCCTCAAAGTGTGCAAATCCAGCAGTGCATACTGAATTGGCTGCTTCTTATTTGTATGTTTGTGTTGTCATGTTGGGATGTATTCATCAGTGATGTGTACTTAAGGCAGAAACCACTCCTGCACTTTCCTTCTGCTTCACTTGCCTCAGAGTGTTTGACTTATTTGTCCTCAGGCAATAGCCTAAGTCCACATATGATACTGAAGCGGATATGAGAAAATGGTGGACACAATCTGGCCTGTATCCCTGTGTTGATATTTGTTTTGAGGGAGAGAGAGAGCGCATTGGGTGTGTTCTTCCACTGTGTTGTTTCTGTTGTAGTCAGCTCAGATGCTGGTAAGAAATTTGGCTACAGCTGGGAAGTTTGGCTGGTTTACCAGCCAAGCATGCCAGATACCCAACCACGCTCTTCAGCCGATCAGATAGTAGCTATTGAATTTTGGTGAGCCACTCCAGACACCAGACGGTAGATTTAAAAAAAAAAAGAAAAGGAAAGAGTGTTGCCCTCCTAGTCAACCCTTGGTAGTATAGTTCACTTCAATAGGCCTGTTTTTCTGAGCCTTTTAGCATGCAACCTCTGCCAATTTAATGGTAACACAGAAGGCTACGAACCCTTCTTTTCTATTCTTTCTTTTCTGACTCTACCTGCAGTTTCTTGTTCGGGTTTGACTTGGTTGCTGGATTAATGCTAGAGATCTTTGCATAGATGCTGTTGAAGAAACAACAGTGAATTTAAAGAGTGACTGATACTACAGCTTTACTGACATGTTGGATAACTCTCTGCGCAAGGTCTGTCCATTATCAGTCAGGCCCAGGGCAGAGCTGGTTACATTGTGTTGTTTTTGTCAGGATATTTTTTTTAGATTTTTCAACCTTTTATGTGAACTGTTGCTACACCCTAAACTTTGCTTAAACGTACATTTCAAGTTTCTGCAGTTCTTCTGAACTATGCACAGCGTTAGGTTTAGGAAGAAAAAGGCCACATTGTTGCACACTGATGCTTTTGTTATTTTAACACTGCATTGCTGTCTGTCAGGCATCCTGTCAGGTTGAATCACTTCTGAGTGGATGTTTTCCAGCCTTAAAACCTGAGCTGATCAGATGTTTTCTAGCTGTGTTCTTTCATAAGCATGGACCTTTTATAGTCAGGCACCCACTCCTCCTTTTGTTGAATTGTATTAATTTCTGCTGTGTTTTACAGTTTACCACATTTACATATTTACACAAAATGCTAATGGATACCTTACTTTGAGTGTACCTCTGCAAATGGTTGGGATAGGTTTTACTTTTTTTTTTTTTTTTTATAGCAATACTTAAAATAATCAAGTGGTTGATGGGCTAGATAGAAAACTGAAAGTAGGACATACATATTTTGTGTTTTGAGAGAATAAACATGACTAAACCTTTTAGTCATAGGGTAATAATGAACAACCATTATTGTAGGGTCTTTACCCACAATACAAAGCCCCTTGAGGCGACAGTTTGTTGTGATTTGGCGCTATATAAATAAAATTGAATTGAATTGAACAACAACTTGTGGCTAGAACAATTGCTGGCTCTGTGACATGTGAGATCTCTGCCACATGCTTGAGGAATATTAAAATCTTTTAAATATTAAAAGCTTTTAAAGTTGGTATTCATTAGAGAAAAATCTTGGAAAACGATGATGAAGGGGAAAGAAGCAATGAGACATTGAAACACGTATGATGTACTTGTCATACTCAACTTTTAGTTATTTTGGAGAAACGGAAACCAAAAAGAGCTCATCAGTTTCTTTCGTTGTTGACAGACTGCATATTTTGTCTGGCCAAGGTGGAGTCAGGACTGAAACCTTATCAGCATGCCACTTGGAGTGTGTGTTTGTGTATGGGTACATGTTTTGGTGTGAGAATATTTTGTATATACACATTGCGCGTGTGTGTGTGTGTGTGTGTGTGTGCGTGCGTGTAAGTGTGTGTCTTAACACGTATTTGGGTGTGCATACACAAATATATCCAGTGTAGCTGGCTGGCATACCAAGGATGCCCTTGTTGTAGGTGATAAAACAGCCTAAGAATTTGCTTGGCTCGTGCTTCATTTGACTGGTTGTTTTACTGTTCACTTTCATTATGTTGCCTCATTGAACGAGTGTGTTTATTGCTTAGTTGAGTTTACTTCGCAAGTTGCACAGTAGGAAAAGCACACAAAAACATGCAAAAAAGGGAATTAGGGTTGGATTTAAACACATGAAGTGTATTGGGGCATCTCATAAGACAGAGAAATCAACTGCCAACAGCAAAAACTAGATTTAATAAAAGAAAAGAACAACATTTAATTCTTCTTCCTGTTGTTAGATAAGCACCTTCTGAGGATTTATTTATTTTGATTCTTTGGCAGCATTGCAAAACTAGGATGAATCCCACACAATAAAGCTGAACAAAAATTGAGCCAAAAAAAATGTTTTAACTTCTTTTATTTCTCATTTCTTACTTTGAAACTGTCACCCATTCCTAACTTTTGTTTCTCATTTCCCACTATTTAAACCAATACCAAAGTGCATTGAGAATTTTTTAGTTAGTAGGAGGTCATACAGTTTGATGTCATTGTATTCAAAGTCTGGTAGAAAGAAACATATATTTAGCGAAACAAAGCTTTTTGTCAAGTCTTTTCAATGAAATGAGCTCAAGTGAGAAAAAACAGGAAAGCATGTGGCTGTTTTCCTTTTTTAAATTCTTTTCAGTCAAAAGTCTTCAAGCATGGTGTGAAGCTTTTGCAACTGTGTAAATTGTCTAAATTAAGAATAAAGCTGTTTGTCTTTCCCCTGCTTCGATTAACTGAGTCAGTGCTACACTAAAAGCAGTTTTATTAACACTATCGGTCACCACTTATTTTTTGTTAACGTAGTTGTGTTAACCGCATGTCTTTGATGCAGGTTAAAAAAATGACGCCATGTTTCTTTTTTTCTCTCTTCTGTTTAGGAGCGCACCAGGTCTTTTGACAGCTTCAATATGAACACTCTGGAGAGCTCCCTGATTGACATCATGAGAGCTGAACAGGACAGCCTGAAAGGTAAAGATGCCAGCTGCCAATCAAGATCATCAAACAGACAAGTAGCAGATCTGCTTTTTTATTTTACATTGTGTTGACAGCAGAGATGTTTTTCATAGAAGGGTCTGGTCACGCAGGCCTAGATGTTGGTTGGCGACCACCAGTTGCTAACAAAAAGTGATTCCTCCCCGACGAGTTGCAAGTGTTTGCTGGAGGTTGCTGGAAGTCATTCTGAAATTGATTGCTAAGGACTGCTAATCACACATGTCTAGAAACTGATCAGTGAACCCCCAATGATAACCACCACTAGTTAGGGGAAAATATGTATTCCCCAACCGGTTCGTGGTGGCTGGAGGTTGCTGCTGTCTCTAGGTGAAAGTGGTTGCAAAGAGGTATAGGGTGCTGCATGGAACACCACCTTATGATTGCTTGGTCGCTAGCAGATTGCTGCAGTCACCCCTAGTTTCTAGTGAGAGTGTGCAACATAAACTGGAAACAGTGGCTGTTTGTCTCCAATGTAAATGTTGCACCTTTTGAAATGTGTTGATTGCAGTAGTAAGGCAGTTTGAAGGTGAACATTCTCCATTTCTGGTTTGCGTTGCACTTTTTCTAGTGTCACTGGCATTTGATGGTAAGTTATTATTGATGGTAAATTAATTGCACACAAATCAGAATCTTCCACGCAAACCATGGGCGACCGCAGCAATCTGCTAGTGACCAAAGCAATTACAAGGAGGTGTTCCATGCAGCGCCCTATATCTTTTTGCAACCAATTTCACCTAGCGACAGCAACACCCTCCAGCAACCACGAACTGGTTGGGGAATACACATTTTTCCCTAATGACTGGTGGCTACCAATGGGGGTTCACTGATCAGTCTCTAGGCATGTTTCTCTAGGATTTTGGTGCAGCCCCCTTTTTGCAACTGATTCCCCTCCGCCCCCCGGTAACCGCTTTTCAACAGGTAGGCCTTTGTGACGGATGCTTAATATCATTAAATACCATGAACAAAAAATAATCTCTTCAACTAGTGATGATTCAGTCCATGGCTTTAAGTAGAAAGCCAACGGAAGATGAGTGTATACCCTCAAAGTGTGCTTCCTATTTAGCCTGTATGTATTTTTAGCAAACCTGTGATGTGCAGGAGGTAGATCTGTAGACCTCCTTCATAGTTATATATGTGTTATATTTTCCACCAGATAGCACACAATTATTAAAGTGCTTGTCCTTATTTAGACAGTAAATACAGTACCAGTCAAAAGTTTGGACACACCTTCTCATTCAGTGTTTTTATTTTTTTTCCCTACATTGTAAATTAATACTGAAGTCATCCAGACTATGAAGGAACACATAAGGAATCATGTAGTAAACTTAAGTGTTAAACAAACTGTCTGTCCGTCCATCCATCTATCCACTTCTGTTTATCCTTTTCAGGGTTGCATGAAGGCTGGATCTAATCCCAGCTGTCATAGGGCGAGAGGCAGGTTACACCCTGTACAGGTTGCCAGCCTGTCGCAGGGCCAACACAGAAAGACAGGCAACCATTTACACTCACATTCACACCTATGAGCAATTTAGAATCACCAATTAACCTAACCCCAGTAACTGCATGTCTTTGGCTAGTGGGAGGAAACAGGAGTACCCGGAGAAAACCCACGCAAACACGGGGAGAACATGCAAACTCCACATAGAAAGGCCCGGGCCAAGGTGGATTCAAACCCAGACCTTCTGGCTGTGAGGCAACAGTGCTGACCACTGTGCCACTGTGCTGCCCGTGTCAAACAAACCAGAATATGTTTTAGATATTTCTGATTCTTCAAAGTTGCTTTGATTTACACACTCTTGGCATTCTCTCAATCAGCTTCATGGTTTTCCAACAGTCTTGTTCCCAGAGGTGCTGAGCACTTGTTGGTTGCTTTGCCTTCACTCTGTGGTCCAACTTATCCCAAACCATCTCAGTTGGGTTTAGATCAGGTGACTGTGGAGGCCAGGTCATCTGACACAACACTCCATCACCCTCTTTCTTGCTCAAAATGCCCTTAAATAGCCTAGAGGTGTGTTTGGTGTCATTGTCCTGTTGAAAAACAAATGGTGGTCTCACTAAATGCAAACCAGATGGCATGTTGCTACAGAATGCTGTGGTCTATTTTATTTTATTCTATTCTATTTTAGTTTTTAGTTTAGTTACTTGTTCTTACTCATCCTTTTCATTTTTTCTCTGTATTGGGCTGCTGTAATGCACAAATTTCCCCGTCGTGGGATCATTAAAGTTTTCTTATCTTATCTTAGCCATGTTGGCTAAGTGTGCCATGGATTTTGACTAAATCGCCAACAGTTTCACTAGCAAAGCACCCGCATACCATCGCACTTCCTCCTCCATACTTCACAGTGGGAACTACACATGTAGGAAAACATTTGCTCACATTTTCTGCATCTTACAGGGTTCTAGCCAGCAGTTGATTGCCCAGCGCTGTGCCATGCTGAGGTCGTCTTGCGCCAGGCTGACAATTTTACCAGTTCGCTATCGGAATTCTTCGCTATCATTATCACTGCAATTGGCAAATGGTGCGTGCCGTCACTGATTTGTTTTCTCTCGCTAGATTGCTACACTATAGTGTCATTTCACTGCAATTTGCAATCTACCAGTGGGACGTCCAGTTTCGTTCGCAGCGTGCACGCATGATCTCATGACAGCCCGCTACAGAAAGCACAATGGCGACCAGCGTTCAAGCGAGGGGGAAGAAATGGAAAAGGGGAGCACAAATGACAATTTCGAGCTTCCTATAAACATAAATTCCCAGCGGCTCAGTGTTGCCAACTTAGTGACTTTTCAGACCCCCCCCCCCCCCCCCCCCCCCCCCCCAAAAAAAAAGCGACAAATTTAGCGACTTTTTTCTGGTGACTTTTGGACATACACAGCCCTCGTACTGCATCCCTTTGTACACTTCGGCATTTCCCGGACCTTGCTTTGGACGATGAGATGTGTGTGCTACTTGAACTCTGTGAAGCATTTAGGTGAGCTTTTATCTGGGGTGCTGTTAACTTGCATTTTCTGAGGCTGGTAACTCTGGTGAACTTATCCTGTGCAACAGAGGTAACTCTTGGTCTTCCTTTCCTGGGGCGGTCCTGATGAGAGCCGGTTTCATCATAACGTTAGATGGTCTTTGCGACTGTACTTGAGGATACTTTCAAAGTTCTTGAAATTTTTTGGATTGACTGACCTTCATTTCTTAAAGTAATGATGAACTGTTGTTTTTCTTTACTTAGTTGAGTAGTTCTTGCCATAATATGGATTAGAACATTACTCTAATAATGCTATTCACTGTATACCATCTCTACCTCTTTGTAACACAGCTCATGGTCTCAAACCCCTTAAGAGGGCAAAAAAAATTCAAGAAATTAACTCTTGACAAGGCACAGCTGTTAACTGAAAGCCATGCATATGACACATAAAGCAGACTGAAAAAAATGCCAAGATGTGGAAAGCTGTCACCTAAGCAAGAGGTGCCTACTTTGAAGAATCTAAAATATAAAACATATTCTGGTTTAACATTTTTTTCTAAATATTTCTGTATGTATTTCTTCATAGTTTGGATGACTATCTACAATCTACAATGTAGAGAATTTTGAAATAATGAAAAACCAGAGAATTAGAAGGTGTGTCCAAACTTTTGACTGGAACTGTACATGATCTTCCTTAAAATGAGTTTCACAATTAAACACAAACACTTTAAAAAGACAAAGTGCGTGTTCTTCCAAAAATACTGATGTAAATAGTTTGCATGTGTCATTCTTCTTCATGTAAGGTGCGCAATAAAAGAGAAAAAAAAAATCTAATTGGCTGCACAAAGGACCGCATACACAACAATTTATCAGTTAACTCCCCAGTTTTTAGCAGAGATCTTTCACCTCCTCCACAGGTCAGCCATGTAGAAGCTTTGTCTTTTTGTGTTATTATCAGCAATATTATGAAAGGCCACTCTGTGTAGCAGTCAGCTCACACCTCTGTCTTCCTTTTCCTTCTCTCTTCTTCCCACTCATAAAAAAGAAAATACACAAAAAGAAAATTTTTCTTGTGAGACATTTTCTTATAGTCTTCTTCTTCTTCCTCTTCCTCTTCCTCCTCCTCTTCCTCCTCCTCCTCTTCCTTCACCACCTTCTGTCATATCTGTATATACCATTATTGGGAATACACTTAGTGAGACTTTGTTGAATTCTGGCTTATGCCACAGCTGATGGCAGTCCATTTCAGAAGCAGCTCTACACACCACATTGCTTGAAATAGTGTCTAATATCGTCTGTTTTATGGAAGCAGTATCAAGCACACAGAGGAAGTGAGGAAGTCACACACGTGAACGACATAGAGAATCCCATCAATTTTCAAAATAAGACTAAACGCTGGAGTTTTGAAATACTCCAAGTGTGGTTTGAAAGCATGCATCAGGGAGGCATTAACGTCATACATGCTGAGTCATGTATGGTATTCTCTGACAGCAATGTTTTCCACATCAGTTGGCATTTTCATGCATTTCCCATATGTCTGTCGATTCACGTGGACATGTATAGCAATATTTGTCACTGACCTACTTTTCCACTGATTTATAACACAATAAGGAGTTAATGAATGTAATATTTAAAAAAAAAAGAGGCACCCTGCAATAATAGTTGTTGCTACAAATGTTTGTGGTGTCCACTAGTTGCACTTTTACACACCGTTGTCATGAATCTGGCTGTTATGGTTGTTATATTGACAGATGACCATCTGCTTTTCCCACAAAGTCTGCCGACCAGAAGAAAGTGAGCTTTTAGGGAGGGGGTCCTTAAAGTGTTTCAGTAAAGTAGATAAACTGAGTAGGGCTCCAGAAAGAGGCGTAAGAATTTTTTTTTTTTTTTTAAACTGAATCGATGAAAGCTGCTCCAGTGGAGCCTCAGAATAAACTCACAGATTTTGAAAAGTTACTTCAAGTATAGCTGAGCATGTTGCAATAAGTACAACCTCTTTGTAATCAATTTTGAGAAGCAGATGCAGAGAGAATGATGAAGGCTTAGGCTTTATTTAAGAAGGAATTGGTGACAGTGATGGGAGGGCTCTTGCTGAGCTGAACTAAAGTTGTCAGCCATCATTGCTTTCTAATAGTCACTGCTGCAAAGTTTCTCAATTTAAAGGGTATTGTGAAATATTTTGGTCCAAAAAGTTGGACACATTTGTGCATGCTAACTTTCAACTTTTTGGTGTATATATTGCACAGAACAATTACACTGTATAGCATACAGTATTGCTATTAAAGCATTAAAAGGAAAGATGTCTGATAGAAAACAGTGCTGCTGATCTCAGGTACAGTTGAAATCGTATTATAGGTCAAGTTTATTTTATTTCCGGGTGGATTTAAATCATTGGGTTACATTTTATATTTATTTATTTTTTTTGCCTTTGTTTTGCATTTTTACATGAATAAAACATTTTATAAATGTTTTATGGTTTTATAAAGGTTTTTTAGAAGTTGGCTAGCCGATTTTCACAGGGTTAACTGGCTCAGTGTTTGTTGTTAGCTTGATGTTTTTGGTTAATCATAACCCAGAAATGGGATAGTTAAATTCATTCAGCATGAGTCCAGTGTTTATTGTTTTAAAGGGTGAAGTTCACAGTAATAACTTGACTAACAAGTTATTAACTTGGCCAGTAGTGTGTGCTGGCTAAGAGGGTGGAGCTGGAGATCTTAGTAATGGTCACTGTTTGATTTCTCAAGGCTTAGGCTGAATGTAAAAGAACTCTGGGTGGTGGCAGTGTAGTTTAATAGGACACAGGTCTTAGATAATGACTGCATTGTTTTTGCTAGGTTGCACCAGTTTTATGGGCCGAGTACCAGAAATGAATGAACATGAGTTTTTCTATGAGCTCAGACTGCAGTATAAACAATAATAATGAAGTGATGTCATTTACAATATATGCATAGCTTAATGTTCCATAAAATGCAATAATATGTAAAATACTTGCTGTACTTAATTTCACTGGCAGAATAAATATATATATAAAAAAATAGTAAAAAAACAACCAAAACCTAAGTACAGAAGACTACAGTATGACCTTAATAGTTATTTGAGCCTTGGACCTACCGGGCTCAGCAGCGTACAACTTGTGGTTTGATGTTCTGCTGGTTAACTTTAGTAAATGTTTCCTCAGCACTGGAAGAGTTAAATGAAAAGTCTGCCTAATTAGCCAGGTTTTGGTGCTTTAGCTCCACTCATGCTGTCACAGATTCCTATCACTGATAGATCTAAGAATTTGACACCAGAAGAGTAATCACATTTTCTTCAAAAAACCACCAACCAGACTATGCAGTATTTTTGAAAATGTGATAAAATTATGTAAAGTAGAAGTGATTATGACCCCAGCTTCCTATAATACATGTAATACATGTTCTCTCCTTTTGTGGTACAATGTCTTTGTTGTCTGGTGGGGGTTTATTGGGAAATGGGGAGCATTATATGTTACTGCCCCCTTTTTTGTGTCCACTATTGGCCCGTTATAAGACCCCAATTATATGTTAATAATACAGGGCTTTCATATTGTTTTGGAGTAGCAGGGGGGCATGCCAAAGTAGCAGGCGCCTTATGACCGAGACCGAAGCCATGACGGCAGCAGGCGATATGAATAGTCACATGGCAGTCCTGAACCAATCAAATTGCTCAGATTGAAAGAACGTAAATATTACCACTTGCGTCCACATGGCGCTGGAAATGGAGACGGCGGAAGGCGCAAAAATAGTTTTTTTTTTTTTTTAGGAAAATTAAAAAGTAGACGGCGCAGAGTGGTGGAGTAGGAGGAAAATGCGCCTGCCGCCAGCATAATTTGAAAGCCCTGATAATAACCAAAACTCTGTAAGATCACATCGATTAGAAATTCTGAATGTTGGTTTTGATTCATTTTCAATCATTTAGTTAACCATTTAATGATAGTATAGGCTAATGGGTGGTATTGAATTATGCTTTTATTTTAATTTTCCCCTGATCCAGTGAATTTTTTTTGGTCTGTATCAGCTCAATGTAATACTCAGATAAACAGCAGGATCAGTGCATCCTTTTTCTGTGTGTAGTCCAGCATTTTGCATCATTTTGCATTTTTCTTTCCTCTTGATCCTTTACTTTTGAAAAGGCTGGCTGAAGAAAGACAAAAAGCAAGTCAAGTTGGATAATAATTTGAGGCATAACTTATCCCATCCTACATTCCCACATACCTTTTTTTTTTTTTTTTTTTTTTTTTGCCTTCTAGCACTTGGACTGCTATAAATGTTATTTATTCCCCGTTTTCCTAATTATAGTCCACATTTAAGTGAGTGCTTCCCTTTTTCCCTCACAGCAAAATAAAAATAATATTATAATTAAAGCACATTTTCTTTGAGCACTGATGCTTCTTCAGGCCAGTTCTCTCTTTTTCTCTCTCTGACATGTGTACATGCATCCACGTAAACAAACCCAGGCAGAATTCATACACAAGCACATTTAGATGCGCATAAACAGAGCAGCAATTTCTCATACTAGCTTAGCATTTTGAACAAAGTGAGGGCAATGAAGCAAGGGAACAGGCGAGACAAAATGTCTACAGTAGAAGTACCTTTGAATCCCTTCCAGCATTGTCCTGACTGACAGAAAGGATCCCTCTGTTCAGCCACCACACACACACACACACACACACACACACACACACACACACACACACACACACACACACACACACACACACACACACACACACACACACACACACACACACACACACATCCCACTGTCTTTTGTGTGCTTGTGTATGCATGTACTTTAACTGTTACAGTACTGTATGTGCATGCAGCCAGCAGCATGCAAGTAAGGTTCACAGAGTGGGCGCACACAATCCTGTAGACACACAGGGATGTGGTGCAGTTAGTTGCCTTCTTACGTGATTCTCAGAGACCACTGTAGCCCTTTAAAATTCAGGACGGCAGGTGATGCTCAGATGGACTTTGATCTCATGTCATACAGCTGTCATCGTGTCAGTAAGATGAAAGTGCTAAATTCTGCGTTGTAGTCCAGAGGATTTTAGCTTGTGTGTAAAATCAGGGTTTGGTTGCCACCTTGGAGTTTATTTTTGATAAAACTGAACATTTCACTGAACTTATATTTTGCGGCATTTCTGTTCAGATAACGACGATGCATGTGCTATGCCACAGAATATTATGATCAAGCAGTGTATTTTGAAGCTGCAGGCAGTCTGTCCTGGTTTCTGTGAGTCAGAGTCAGGGTTCTGTTTTCTCTGTTCTGTGGGGCTCAACAGGCAAAGTATGGGGAGGGGCCAGCAGATTTCCATGTGACCAAGGCGTTGGAATGCACCAATCACAGGGCGCTCGTTACCCACACAACAATAGTCGTACTATTTGAGCTCTTTTCATGTCATTATCCCTCTGCAGCAAGTGGGCCTTGCATAACTTCGAAGCTTGTTTGGAATCATAACATGTTTGTGTGGGTGCGGGTGTGTGCATATGCAAGATGATCTTGGCAAATGGCTAAAATGTATGGCATGAGGCTCGGAGGAAAAACAGGGAAATATGGGTTGATAAGAGGGATAGAGAGAGTTAATGTCCCACAAATGCAGAAGAATGATGTAGTGGTAACAAAGGCTGTGATCATAAGTCTCTCAGCCAAAACCTTCTCTGTATTAACACTTTTAAAGAACTTATAACAAAGTAAAGCCAACAACTGTCGCTCCATTATGTGCAGAATAGATCAAGTAGTGCCCATCAGCAATTTAATCTGTGTATTGTTGTAATTGTCAAGAGGATTCTTATGATAACAGCCCTTTTCCAAGTACAAAGTGCTGATTGATGGGCTTAGTGGAGCTACCTTGTCTCGCATTGCTTGTAGCTGGTGTTTCATGATACAAGCTACTCGTGTGGAGAGTAGATCATCACTGTTGTGACACCCGTTTTATTAGTATAGCTTCCTTATTCTAAGTAAAATACAGATTTTTGTTTCAGTTTGGTCAGTGAGTATATAATATTAGCCTCATAGAAAGTTTTACATTAGAATAACATCAAATTTTTTACATAATACATATTTCTGTTTTGTGTTTCCCTATGTAGGTCGTCTTGGGTTCCCCCACCCAGGAGGGGACAACCCTCTTCCCCTCAATGGTACGTATGGTAACCTAAACACTCAAGGGTCTGCTAATGTTACAAACTGGGGAGTAAAAAAGTAATTGTTGTTTGCAAAATTTCCAGGAAAATAGTTTTTAACAATTAAAATATAACATATATCCTTGATAAATTATTTAAATCCTAGCTGGCATTTGTTGTATAAAAAGAGTGCTTTTATTGCTTAAAAGTGACCAATTTTTAAAGTGGTCATGGGCATTCTGGCGTTCCTTAAGAACTTTCTTCCTCAGTAGAATCCTTTATTTTTTCTGTTAGTGAAGTGGACATACATGTAGAACAGTTCACCCAAACTTGATGCTGAAGCCCTTTTTTGGATATGCAACAAGGCTGGCTTCATCAGCCTGATGAAATGGCAGTAATTTGCAATTCAGACACGGGGTACTTTTCCATTAATATCCCTCATAGCTTCCCAGCCAGCGCCATGATGGAGGGAGAGAGCGATGGCATGCTTGCAATGCTATGCCGGTGTTGTATCGACTCTAGTGAAGCGTAATTGCACTTGAAGGTTAAGTTCAGTCTACCGTTGTTGCTAAGAGCAGTGACGCTGTTTGTGGCAGCAGCTGCTCGTGCCCCTCACATACAGGATCAGAGAGCAGGCAGCTTCCCTGACAGAAAAGCAGAAATGCATATTTTATGGTTAGAAACTGAGTTGGTTAGACATGAGATAGTTGTGCAGTTGTAACCATTAACGTGATTGCTTTCAGTTAAAACTTGTCGGTCTCACTCAGTAATAGATCCATTGTGACTTTTACAGGAAACCAGGATAGTCATGTAGACACAAAGCTGACATGTTCAGATACCATCAGATTATTGGAAAAGGGGCGACTAAGTGCAGCACGTGATGATGTAAATCCTTCTCTTCTTTTTACTTGCCTGAGGTTAAATCCAAGCACATCCATATGAGCCTGCTTGAAACCAAGCTCTCTCGCTCTCTCGCTCTCTCGCTCTCTCTCGATAGTTTTGTGACCTTTTCTGTATATTTTTTAAATTAGTGTGGGGCCCTAACCCTTCCTACCTGTAACTAACTAAAATTTGTGTGAATGTTTTGCACATTACAAATATATTTCAGACTTGCCTATTCTCAATGCGAGTAGTGAAAAAGTGTTTTTCAATGCTATTTAATAAGTGGATAGAAAGAAGGAATGAAAGAGGAAACTGCCTTTGGTTTGATTAAATGGCTAAATACCAGAAATGGTTTGATAGAAACTTACACTAGAGAAGAACCACTTTGCTTCTGATGCTGCTTATCTGAGGAAGCTCTGTCATCTTATTTATTTTTGCTCTTAAATACATTCCTTAATCTTGGTGTTTCTGAAAAATATGATAAAGAGCTCAAAATTAGAACCGGCTTTATACTTTATCTCTTGCACAGTGTTTGAAAGAAAATATTCATGTCCACATGATGCGCCCTTGCGCACTACAGTTTCTTTTGTTGTTGTGGCATTCTGGCTTTTGCCTGCTGGTCTGGGGCCTAGGATGTAAACCATGAGAGGCCAGTAGTTTCTTCAGAAGATTGCCGGGTCACATGGCGAGATCACGTGATCAGGAGCTGTCATCAAGCACTGAGACAGATGGTGCCAGCGGATAGGCAGCAGATAGAGGTTGCACAGCAGCCAAGCCCCCCCCCCCCCCCCCCCTCCCCCTCCCATAAGCATACACAGATTGCATTCCTCATTCTCCTGATCTCTCTCACTCTCCCTCATTTTCTCTCACCATTTTTGTCTCGTTCACACAAATCTTTTTATAGCACTATCCGCTTTCAATCTGCTTTCTCTCTCTCTCTCTCTCTCTCTCTCTGCCCCCCCCCCCCCCCCCCCCCCCCCCCCCTTCTCTTTGTAGCCTACATTGACCTCCCTCCCCCCAGAGTTAAAGTCCATCTGGGTCGGAAAGTCCACTTTGAGGGAGGCGAGGATTATTGCTTGTGCGTTTTGGCCACTTCTTCATCCTCTCCATGTTCTTGCTCTTTTAGATGGGTTGAGGCTCGGATCTCTCCAGTGTCCACATTTGAGCATTTTTCACTTGAGTTCAAGGTTGGCCAGTATAGCTTTTCTCCTGCACTGGTATCTGCATCAGAGAAACCACTGCCCTGGGAAAAGTTTGGATAATGACATTCTGGATAAATTTTATTTCTATTAATGAGGCTGCACTGAATGTGCTGCTGTCAGGGTAGTGCTGACCTTTAGTGATGCATTTGATGCCTTGCAGAGTTTAGATTTATTCATTGAATCATTGGGTTTGGCCATGATTATAGTGGAAGTCTCAGTTTATTATTTTTTTATAAATAAATGTCTGTTACATTGCTAAAGTGATTGAGCCAATAGCAATATTTATCCATTGCAGTGTTACTAGTATTAGTATTGGAGATCTATGGTAACATTCTTGGAAAAAATGCTACCATCTCCTTCAGCTCAATTCAAAATAAAAAGCTTTAAGCATTTATAACACATAAATTGACTTTTATGACACAGTCAGACAGGATACAGTGCATTTATCAGTGAGCCTGGCACATAATGCTATTCATTTAAAGGATGCAGCTATAAAAAAGATAGAGGCTTTTTTTTTTTTTTTCGACAACAGATTGGTTTGAAATATTGGAGAGAGTAATGAAACAAGCAGGAGCAGCCACTGTGAACCATTAGACAAAGAGCTGCAGGCAACAGGCTGCAACTTCTCAGCAAACTAACCGACTCGCTGTGCCACGCTGTTTGCAGATTCATGCTGTGTGCAGCATACCGTCAGGCCAAATGTGGCCTGTAGTTTTAAAGCACATTTGCTGTTAGCTACAGGTCTCGTTAATCAGAACTGAAATCTTTGAGGTTAATTCCTGGGATCAATTCTTCTTCTGCTACTTTCTCTTTGCATGATTATGCACACTTCCTTTACTTTAGTATTTTGCAGTTAAGCTGGATGAACTGGATAAGCCACATGACGAGTGAGTGAGTGAGTGAGTGAGTGAGTGAGTGAGTGTGTGTGTGTATATATATATATATATATATATATATATATATATATATATATATACATATATATATACGGTGTTGAGTATATAATCATTTCTGTTCATGCTTTTATTATGTTTTTCCTCTGCCTAATAAAACACGATAAGACCCCCCCCCCCCAATTTTACCCGAAGCCTTTATTAGATTTCTGATAGATATTGTAGATGTGCTTCACATCCAGTTTTGTGCTATTTCTGTCAATATTCCCAGGATTTAGGGAACTCAGGGTATCAGAGCATCAGCTTTGTGATTCTCGTCTTAAACCATACATGTAGTATAACACTTCATGTTATCCTTTGGTTGCCTTATTAAATGTTCTTATCCCAGTGCCTTTATTGAATTACATAACTTTTTTTTTTTTTTTTTTATTGCTACAGTAATTATTTAAATTTTTTTCTCTTTTACTGAGATGTCCTCCTGTCATCTGTTTGCCTTTGGATCGTCTCCTTTATCCCTTCTGATAATGAGTCAGCACTTTATTTTGAAAGTGCTGCATAAATAGCGAGGTGTCCTTTTATTTAAAAAATAAGGCAAGTTTAAAATGTCTGCAACCTGTCAAAATCTGCAGTTCTTCAATTTAAAAATATCATACTCATAACTTCATGATTAGTGTGCTGATTAACAAAATCAAAGGCCTGCAGGCTGGCATGCACCACGTGGCACATTTATTGGTATTATGTGTATTATGTGACTTTTATAAACATCCTCTTCTTCAATTTGTCCTTATTCCACATGCAGCCAGGAATTATAGCAGGAGACGAGGTAAAATACAATCATGAATACATTATGTCTCGTTTTCAGCATATTTTTCCGCCTTAAACGTCTCAGTGTTTTGACTGATCTTGTACCGTTAAGCCGTGTTATGATTTTATTGGGTGTGGGCTGCTGGTTTGTTGTTACATTAATGGGCACATGCGGTAATTTTTGAATGAGCCTGTGCTTTTTGTATACGTACAGTGAAGTGACGAGTTTGTCTGCATGATTGTCTTAAGTGTCGAGCCTTGTTACACGCTGTCAAGTGAGCTTATGCATCTTTTATCTTCAAGTTTTTGTTTCTCTCATTATGCTTCACTCCGCTTGCTTTTCCTCATCTTCGCTTACATATTGCATATTAACTCAGACAATACAAGACGGTGTCACACTCAGCTACAAGTTAATGAGGCAGGGAGTAATTCCTGATTTGCACTCATTGCAAGAAGAGCAGACGCATGGCAAGGCACACACATTGTCAGTTAAGGCTAACTCCTTTGCATAAATCTTCATAAAGCAGCTCAGGGCAGGGTGTATAGGACGGGGAGCTTAACCTACCACACACACAGTGCGGTAGAAACTGCTTCATATTTATACTGTCACTGATGGGACTAATGTGTATGTGATAACCTTTATGTTCATCAGTGCTCACAGACAGCACAGTTCATGACCGTGTGTGATTCACAGAAGCTAATTAAGAATAAAGAAAGCTAGTCAGAGCAACACATTAAGGACTGTGACACACTACATGCAGATATTTAACTGTTTCTCTCCCAATTTGATAGTTAGTTAATAGTTAGATTATTTTTTTTTTGGTAAGATTTTTAAGGTTTCTCTGCCTGGCTCTGCCTTTTTTTTTAAACCATTCACCACTTCTTATTTAATGTTGTCACAGTGCAAGTAAATACACACATACACACACACACACATATATATATATATATATATATATATATATATATATATATATATATATATGTATGTTAAAAAAAATTATATATATATATATATATAATATTGCATAGTTGTCATATTTACATGTTTCAGGTCATCAAACAATTTTAAGATTAAACAAAGGTAACATGAGTAAATACAAAATGCATTTTTTAAAATGATTTTATGTATTTGAGGAAAAAAGCTATTCAAACCTGCCTGACACTGTGTGAAAAATGAATCGCGCCCTAAACCTAATAAGTGGTTGTGCCGTCGCTGGCAGCAAGAACTGCAATCAAGCATTTGTGATAACTGGCAACGAGTCTTTCACATCGCTGTGGAGGAGTTCTGGCCCACTTTTCTTTACAGACTTGTTTTAATTCAGCCACATTGGAGGGTTTTCCAGCATGAATCTTGTGTTTAAGGTCATGCGGAAGCATCTCATTTAAGTGTGAACTTTGATTAGGACACTCCAAAACTTTTTTTTTAACCATTCATTCAGACTTACTGGTGTGTTTTGGATCATTGTCCTGCTGTTTACTTGGTTTATATTTATCTATTTGTTTGATCTGAAACATGCAAGTGTGACAAAAATGTAGAAAATAAGAAATCATGAAGGGGCAAATACTTTTTCATTTGACTGTATATCGAGTAATAGGAATTGCAATAGACAGTTCAATGTAGTGACTGAATGAAAGTCATGAAATCAGAGTGCTCATTTATGCTTATCTTTATCCCAGTGTCATGACCATGACCAACTCTTTGTTTTTTAAATTTTTTTTTTAAAAAGCCCAGTTTTCTCTCCAAACAATAAATCTATTCTGCACTCCTATTTTCTATTTCTTTCTTAGGCCACTCTTCCCTCTTCCCCATAGAGGATGGTTTCCCCGATGATGAACGTGGAGATCAGGGTCTCGCAGGACTAGGCTCCCCACACTGCTTTCCGCACCAGAACGGAGAGCGCGTGGAACGCTACTCACGCAAGGTCTTTGTTGGAGGACTGCCCCCAGATATAGATGAAGGTGCAGTAGTAACGTAATTAATATCACGAGGATTTAATTCCTGGGTTAATTTTATCCCTTTCTGTAATTAAACTTAGAAGATGGGAATTTGGAAAAAAAAAAAAAATTATGCCTGAACCACACTGGGCTTCTTAATGCACACTCCTTATAATTTACTGTGAAAATTGAGCAGGACTTCTGCTGTAAAATCTTCCCTGGCGTTTTCTTTGAAAAAGATGTGGGCTGCCGATGAGGATCCATTCTGCTTTCTTAATTTCAGATGAGATAACAGCCAGCTTCAGACGGTTTGGACACCTGTTTGTGGACTGGCCTCACAAAGCTGAGAGCAAATCCTATTTTCCTCCCAAAGGTATCTTAAATTGCTATCACAGCTTGTTCACACTGTGCTGGTTTTTGTTGCAACTGACTTTCAGTATTCTTCGGTAAAGCAGTGTGTGATAATCTGGTACAATCAATATCTATGCATCTGAGCAGTCTGGTTTTGTCTTCAGGCTGTTATCTGAAGCATTTGTTAACCAGGCCCGGATTGTTTGTCTGTTTGTAAAAGCTTATGCCCTCTTGCTGTGAAAGTAGAGTGTCGTGATCAGACATGCATTCACAGTAATCAGCGCACTAAATTCCAGCACGATTCTTTGTCAGTGCTCTGCGGCTCCAGCAGCGTGAATAACCCTCTTGTGTTTTGTGTAGGCTATGCCTTCCTGCTGTTCCAGGACGAGAGCTCAGTGCAGGCTTTGATCGATGCCTGCATCGAGGAGGACGGCAAGCTGTACCTCTGCGTGTCCAGCCCCACCATCAAAGACAAGCCGGTCAGTGGGAACGCGCACACACAAATGTATCCAGTCCATCTGCTTGAATTCTCTGTGTTTCCCCTGAGTTCAGTAAAACTTAGCAGACTAGAGCTTTAAAGAAAAAAAAAAAAACCTGTTGGTTTTGTGTACGACAGGTCCAGATCCGCCCGTGGAACCTGAATGACAGCGATTTTGTGATGGATGGATCTCAACCTCTTGACCCAAGGAAAACCATCTTTGTGGGAGGAGTTCCTCGCCCGCTCCGTGCAGGTATCCTTCACTTTTATGTTGGTCTTTTTTCCGCCAGCTGAACTGGCAACAAATGAGTGTTTGTAATAAAAACATATGAAAAATACTCTGTGCAGACAGTTTGTATCTTAAGTGTTTGTCAAAAGCCTTTTAAAAGTTCAGTTTTGTTTTGTTGTGCCTTATGTTCAGTTGTCTATTTAAATATTTTTGTAGAACAATAAGTAGATTCTTTAACTTCCTGTTCCTGTTACTTTCCCAATAGTTTAAATATCAGTCGTAAACAAACAGCTTCCTCCTTTGAGACGCTGCGGTGTGATCGTAAAATTAGACCTGCTGGAGGGTACAGCTAAAGAGACACCGACCTACATGGGTTATTTCAGGAAGTAGTCTCTGTGGCACACTGTGCAGTGTAGGATTTTTTTTTTTTCTTGATAACAGTATCATGTGTACTGCATTCATGTTTACTGCACCACTGGTAACTGTGGGTTAGACCTCTGTGCTGCAGTTTTGGTCACAAACAAGGTCATTAGGCCCTGCAATGCATTAAATATCTTATAATCTGGTGTAATAGTAGTAGTAGTAGTAGTAGTAGTAGTAATTAGAAGAAGAAGAAGAAGAAAACTCCACATATTAAGAAGGGCCGTTGTAAAGCTGAAAAGTAAATTTACAGGCTTTTGTCCCCATGAATAGCATGCTTGTTAAATTTAGTTTAGAAAAACCCTCGTAAAGACTGTCAGTAAACTCAGGTCGCTGCTTTCATATTTACCCTTTGAAACTCTGTTGGACTTTAATCCATCTGTGTTGATGGCTTTAAACTCTCAGATGAACAACTCTCATCAACTTGTGTGTTTGTGTTTCCTGGTTACACTGGCATGAGTTTATGCAAACCTTTGTGCCAATAGAGGTAACTGCTGGATTTTTGCGTCCAGCGATCTTTGTGCTGGTGTGTAGTTTGCTTCTGTGCATCAGAGTTGTTTTTGAAAATGTTTTGTTGATCTAATTCTGTGTGTCTTCCCCGCCCTCCCTCTTTGCAGTGGAGCTGGCCATGATAATGGACCGCCTGTACGGTGGAGTTTGCTACGCTGGCATCGACACAGACCCCGAGCTGAAGTACCCCAAGGGAGCGGGGCGGGTCGCCTTCTCTAATCAGCAGAGCTACATTGCTGCTATCAGTGCTCGCTTTGTACAGCTGCAGCATGGAGAAATCGATAAACGGGTGAGTGGAAGGGGGGGAAAAAAAAAGAGCTCAGTGTTTTTCTGTCTCCCCTCCCGGCCTCCTCCTTTCTTCATTCGTCTCTCTCCACCTTACTTCCTGCTCTTACTCGTGGCATTTCTTTCAGTGGTTCAAAGGTGATGCAAAGTTTTAAGTTTTTCTTGAAGTGAAAAAAAAAACTTAGCTAACGGATATGACAGCTGTCAAATTTAGATTCAAACATCAAAGATGTTTTTTATTTAACCTTTACCCAGAGTAGTATAATGGGCATTGCTGTGTTTGTAAAATAACATTTGTACAACAGAATCAATTAGGTTCACAAGAAATGACTGGATGGTTTTAGCTGAAATACACCTTGGTATAGTTTATTTGGACTTAGGACTTTCATGTTCTGCTCCAATGATGACTTTTTTTGTGGAAACAATGATTGAGATTTTTACTTGCATAACTGGGGTGTCTGAAATTCCTCCACCCAATTTTGGTAACTTGGTGGACTGTTTTGTTTTAGTCAGCAATTTAGACATTTTGACCTTTTCCTATTTTTTACATTCAGATGTTGCAGTAATACGGCAGTGAGCCAGCATACATAATACTAGAACCTTGAAAGTGAAGCATCTAAATGGAATTTTTAGCATTTTTCCTACTGTGACCTGAAAGCTATTCTCTATAAAAGGCTATGAACTCTCAAGCCTCACCGTTTCAATATCAGGAACCCTAAACCCTTTTTTTTTTTTTTTTAATGTCTTTTTTATTTTGTTAAGGTTGTCAGAAACTTACCCACCACTGTCAGCAGCCAAAGATTTACAGTAATCTCTGCAGGCATGCTAATGGCCTGTATGTGACACAGGCAGTATGTGAATGAAGATAAATTGAGTGGAGATCCTGCAGGTCTATGTGAAGTAGATAAGATACTGCTCTTTTAAGATTTGCATAATTGTGGTGTTGTGTGAATTTTGTAGAATGACAGTAACATTCACCTGCTAATAGTATACTCACTCATCACTGAGCAAGGAAGGAAAGGAGGTAAGAGGTGTTTCAAAAGTAATGGGTCCTAAATGGGAAGTTTAAAAATTTCAACATTTCAACAATTATTGTGAAGTCAGTGGTGCAGTTTTAACAACCTTAAACATCACTTTAAACACCAATAAGGAATTCAGTTAGAGATTGCCGTTTTCTTGGCCATTTTTCTGTGAATTGCCAATGCTGAGTTTTTATTTTTATTTATTTATTTTTTTTTTAGATAATTTCAATTTTCTTCCTGAGAACTATCATATTTACCTGACATTTTATCTTACCAAACAAAAGCAGGTGCAGCACAAATGTGAGTGGCTCTGGATAGCTTTAGCTTTAGCCACTTTGCCTTTGTAAACTGGACTAGCTCGTAATCGGACGTGTTGGAGGCTGACCGGCCATTCACCAATCAGGCCCCAGAACCCTGAAAATCGTCCGGTTCCAGTCCCTGGCTGGTCACTTGGTGCATCTCAAGCTAATTTTAAACACTAAATGCCACGGCCACTTGCTAACTGAGTGATGGTGAACAGTTAGATCGATAGAGCAATTATTCTTTTTGCATATAAACCAGAAGAGTTACACTTATATGTCATGCATTCAAAGTGTCTCAGAGCACCGCTTCCTTCCACTAATCGGTTTGCAGAAATTACTTAAAAAGTGTACACAACAAAAACATTATAATCCAGGTGTTTTATGAATCCGATCAGCTGCTAACAGCACTTCCTACGGTGAAATATGTCATTATGTTGTCAGCATGAACTATCACATTTTTAATACAAGCCAAAAACTAGGACGGTAAGTGATGTAACTTTGCTGGGAACTGTAGTTTTTTTTTTTTCCTCTAAGGCCCCTCACAGTTCCTGGGGTTGGAAGCCTGAAATTGTCATTCGAGCTCCCCTTTTCCTCTTCTTCCACCTCGCATTCAGGCTAGTTTCCGTTTTGCTTTCTGTAGCCCCACAATATCAAGCGTGAACAGCACCGTCACGAGATTGCACATGCATTGTGAATGAAACTGGCTGTGCCCGGTGGGAGATTACAAATTGCAGTGAAATGATACTATAGTGCAGTGATATAGGGGGAAAAAAATCAGTCTGGTATCAGCGATGGGGCGGGTGTGTGGTGTGTTCCCCCGCTTGCTAATTGCAGTGATAAAACTGTTCCGATAGATAATCAATCGATGAAAATCTCAGCATGGCGCAGCGCCGGGCGATCAACTGCTGGCTAGAACCCTGGTTATGATACAGCTGTTATGAAATTATACTGTGTGTAGAGGCCAAAACTCAAGTCTATGGAGATTGTCTCGCTTTTTGAGCTAGCCTCAAGTGGCCATTAGAGGAACTGCACCTTTTGTGTGTCATGATTGCCATTGTTGTTAAATCAAATTTTAAGCCCGGGTTGATTCTGTGACAACTGAGATTGCTGGTCATAATAACAAATGTGGTTCAGTTCAAGTTGCAGAATTGCTCAAAAAAGTGCAGCATAACGTGAAATATTTTTAACGACCAATTGCTTTAAAAAAAAAGTTTCGTCTGATGCAACTGTAAAAAGGGACGGTAAACCGTGAGACTCGGAAAGATAGAATCACAGAGTAACAGCTGAATTAAAGACACATTTCCTGTGCATTACTTATGCATGTGGAAATAGCGGACCCCTCAAATAACAATGAAGACTATTACAAAGAGAGGTAATTGCTATAAATGCTGTGAATAAATAATTGGATATATAGTATCAAAAACAGTGTTTCCTTTCATGCTGATTGTAATGATCATAATTCTCAATAATAACAGCAGCAGCTGCTGTGGCTCATGTTGCACCTCGCTGGTAGTAAATTTTTTATTTTTTTTTTGTGTAACGGTTTCAACGTCTTTTTGCAGGTGGAAGTGAAGCCATATGTGCTGGATGACCAGCTGTGCGATGAGTGCCAGGGAACTCGCTGCGGTGGGAAGTTTGCGCCATTCTTCTGCGCCAACGTCACCTGTCTACAGTACTACTGCGAGTACTGCTGGGCGGCCATCCATTCACGCGCCGGCCGAGAGTTTCACAAACCCCTGGTGAAAGAGGGAGGCGACCGACCCCGTCACATCTCATTCCGCTGGAACTGAGCGGAAATCAGAGAGGGAGAGGCAACAGAGGAGCAGGAGGGCAGGTAGTGCAGGAGTCGCAAATCATTGTACAAATAAATGCACTTTTCTGTTGCTGGTTCCTTTTTGCTCCACTTTCACCCAACATTTTTTTTTTTTTTTTGCATTTTTTTTTTTTTTATTAATATTTAAAGATGGAAAAAGAAAAATTGGATTTATATCCAGATATGTTGAGGAAGAAAAAAAAAAGAGACGTGTAACATGATTTTATTTATACGTTTGATTTAAAAAATATTTTTATTAGTTCTCAAAAAAAAAAAATACATATATAGAAAAGTTTGAGGTGTGATTATGGTACTCTATTTAATTGGGATATTTTTCTAAACTGTATTTATTTTAATTTTGATACAAGAGGCCCCGAAACAAATACTTGTCATTTGACATTCAGCTGATTTGCTTTGTAGCAGAGCTCTTACATATTATTTTGTATTGAGTCTCCAGAGCAAATGCTGTTTAAAGAAAATACAATTGGCTATTTATTCCTGAGAGTTTGGATTAAAGTGTCCCTATTTTGCATATTTGCATATATGTTTAAAGGATCACTATTTTGTGTGTGTGGGGGCGGGAAGGAAGTTTACTCAAATTGACTTTGTGAAGTCCAAAAAAACCTAATTTTTTGTTATACTGTACACTGCTGCAGTGCCTGTCTTAACCCGCTGTGTAAAACGCTCTGTTTTAGCTCCTGTCTCTTTAAGGACCCCCTAGTGACATAGATAGGTCACAAAAGAAAAGCCTTTCACAGTTTCAAGCAGTACAGCAGCAGTTTTTCTGTGGGAGAGAAACAACTGCATTTGGCATGGCCATGTAACTTTGACATACATAATAAGGTATCAGACTTAAGAATATGGAAGAACCCAAAAGGCATAATAGGGGCACTTTAAGTTTGCTATTGATAGCTGAGGCTCCAGAGCAAATGTGAATTAAAAAGGGTGTTGCTAAAGAAGAGTGCACTTATTTCCAGTTTAAATACTGAAGATACAGTATGTGAGACCCTTAGTAGTTACCAAAGCTGAATCTTAATTAACTTCGACGAGCAGAGCGAGCCCACTGCAGAATGAAATGGATTCTTTTTCCTTCCCAGATCAAAATGTTTGAACCTCTTGTTATGATTTCCAGGACCATAAAATATTTTGATGTTACTTGAAAATCAAAGCAAATTTTTTAGCAACACCGATTTGGGTTTTGATCTCCATTTTGACATGCAAAAACTAATACCTCAAACTCCGCTGCTAATGTGCCGAATACAGAGAGGAAAGGAAAAAAAAGAAGAAAAAAAAAAAGAAACCAAGAAAGAAAGAAAACATTATCACTCTCTGGTGTTCTCCTTTCCTTAGAACTATAATCAGAGGGAAGTGATGCAACAGGCAGAGAGTGATGTAACTGGCACAGTTTTCTACTCGCTTCATCACCTCCTTATTTTTGTAATCAAACCCAGGGTTGTGCTAGTGACAGAGCATCGTAAAGTATACAGTGTATTATTGGAATGTATAGGAAAGGGAGGCTACAGGAGAGACAGGCTTAGTGGTAGAGAGAGAAATTCAGCCCCAAATCCCCTCCTCGTGTCTGCCTGCGGCCTCTGCTGCTAAGCTTACAGCTAACACAGAGGAGGGCCTCATTCATGGCTCAAAACCTGCTCGGGGCTTGAATCCATATCCTTCAGGACTGAGGATAAAGCAACTCCTCATTGAAGGATGGTCAAGCAGCCACCTCTTTATTGCAGTTTTTATGGGGCTGCCACCAAACAGGAAATACCTGTCTGTGTTAGTTTTGTTTTTAATGCATTTGTGCAATTCTCCCAAGTCTTTAATGAAAAAGTTCTACTTTGCATCCAAGAGTTAGCTACATTTAATGAAAGAAGCAATTAAAAGTTTATCTGACTTCTGAATCGTCAGCACATGGAGGGGATCTGCCCTTGCAGCGAACTCTCTATCCTTTCTCCTGCCAAGCTAATCCAACTCAGCATCCAGTGTTTTTGAAGCATAAATGAAGATAGTCTCTGCAGTGTGCTCTACTACTGCACACTTGTGACCCACATGCAGTTTGCTCTCGATAACGAGATTGCAGGACCAGTCGGCTGCACCCGGCGGCTTTTGGGAACCAAAGATGGCTGTGCAGTAGTGGCTCATACTGTAGCTCATTTCTTGTCTGGAAGTTTCTTGTTTTCTTTCTCATTTTCTTCAAGAACCTTTTGCATCTATATATTTTTCCTAAATCTGTGACTTCTACCCAGTTTTGCTTAACTGTCAAGCCCTGATGGACTCCAGCAAACCAAAGATTGGCCTTGAACATTGTCTTTAAAGCATGCATATATGCATATGAATGACAGTGCAACCATTAGGACACCAGTGGGAGGAAGAAAAACAAAAACAACGGGGTTTGCAAGACAGACAAACAAGGTCTCACACTCTCCGTAGCTCAAAATGGAGGCGTGTGCTGTCAGTTAGGCGCTAGTTATTTTAATCTGTAATAGGTCTGTGCGTTTGGGAAAAGTAACACAAAAGTATATCTTCCCACAGCAAAAGTAAAACTAATCCTCACATTTGTTTGAGTCACTCAGTGGTAACCTATTAGCCGAGCATTTAAGTGTCAGGGAGTTAGTACAGAAACTTGATTACACACACTAGTGAGAATCCTCATATCGGCGTGGTGTTGTTGGCACCAGTTTTGCACCCTGGACATTAGTTTTGTGGGTGTGGTGGGTGAGCATTTTAGAAATCAAAACACTTTGTGAAGAATTTGCTGTTAAATGAGATGAAAAAAAAAAAAGATTATTTTATACATGGCCTGCTGATTTTTGGTACAGTGTTTTCTAGCTAAATTATTTTGTCATGCACATATAAACATTTATTATGCACTACTTTTCTAAATATTTTTTTCTTTTTCCAACAGTCATTTTAGGCACATTTTTCACAAATGGGGAAACTCCTTTTTGCAATACCTCAATTTTTCACATTGTGAAAGGTAGCTTTTGTACTTTTGTTACTGAGAGATCTGCATATATGGAAATGTTCATTTTAGGAAAAAAAAAAAAAAGTTGAGCGATTTCAATATATATTATTTTCAATTATGCTTTTTATACATTTCAGTGCTGAGGAATCTTTACAACTAAGTGCGCACTTGTGTTGATGCGACTTCAGATCTGCAGAGGAGAGACCAAAGAGTATCGCTCTCTTGGTCTTAGCTTTTCTTACACTAGATGTATTCCAGTCGATCTGGTCAATAACAGCATGGCGAGAAGAGAGAGAAAAAAAAAAGAAATGTAATTTGGAATTGCTGTTAACGTCTCTAAAAAAAAAAAAAGAAAAAGAAAAATGGCTATACTAGTTGGAAATGGCAACTTCTGTCTTGGTTTCCTCTCCATAGATGGAGCATAACTTATATAAGGAGAATGCAAAATTTGGTTCACGCTTAACGCTGAATCTCGTATCACAAGAATGGATGTTTGGTGTTTAGATATTTTAATATTTGAAAAAAAAAAAAGCATATATATATATTCTTGAACTTGCCAACTAGCACCTATTGTAATCCTTAGCATGCATGACAAAAAAAAAAAAAGAGAAAATGACAAGTACATGAATTAGCTATTAAAATTAATTGTTGTGGTGTGCACCAAATGTTTCTCAACTATTAAGTTAAGGACACCCTGAACCCCACTCTCACCTCACCCACTTCCCCTCTTCCCCCCCCCCCCCCACGTGTCGATCTCCTCGCTTTCCCCATTCGCAGACCTCTGCAGGATGCACGTGACAGAGAGATTAAAAGAAACCTAACTCTGAATTGATTTGGCAGTGCAGGACTTTGAGCATCCTTTCTAGAACACTGTTTAAAAGACTTGAGAACTTATCCCCGCTGTCTGTTGAGGTGATCTTACATAGACCTATCTGGAGGAAAGGGGGAGCTTAAAGACTTGAATGTGGTAAATGTTGCAAGTTAACTTCAAGTTGTTATGTGCAATACTTCTTTTGAACCTTTTTCCAGATAAAGACTCTTTGCAATGTAATTCTTTAATGCCATTTTTAATTGCAGACATTTAATTAAAGAAGATGTTAATATGTTTTTCACAGTCATTTTCTACTGTTATTGTAATCCTTTTCATGCTGGTGTTTGTAAAAAAGAAAAGAAATCAGACTATTTGTACTAATATAAATAATTGAAGTTATTTTTAAAACATTAAAGGTTTTGTGCTCATTTGCTTATTTTGTTTATTTTAAGCTACTGTGATTGATTGCATTGTAATTATTAGGTCAACAATGTATTTAGCTGTTTATTGGTATATTTTTAATTGGAATGTATAATTGATTTTTATAATTTTGATCAGATTTTTGTTATATTTTTGAGGTGAAGCTTTTAATATGTTAAAGTGTCTAGTTTTTACTAATTGCTATATTGTGCTCCACAATATATGGTTCACATTTTCTGAAGGAAAATAAATATTTAAATATTTGTCTGTTAATGATGTTACTTAATGGCAAGATTTCAATAGTTTTTAACTGTGTATGGGAAGGTTGTTGTATTTATTAATAGCATTTTTTTACTTAAGATATCACCTTAATTTTTATTGTCATTTCACTTTATAAGTTCCTATTTTTGTATTTTCCTTTCTAATTAAGTTATGTAATACGGATATGTCCATATTTCTAGGAGTTGGTCTGTAGAAGTGCTAGTGAAACGAAAAAGAAAAATCTAATGTTATTTAATTGTTTGCAGCCAACTATTTATAACAGTATGCATAATTTTTAAATATTTGTAATGTGAAATGTTGAATGAAATAAATCTTAACTGTGATGAAAGCCTGTGCTTGTTGTGCTTATTTATGTCGTCATGGATGACCGTCAGATAGACCCGCCATGTTCTTTGGTTGTCGTCATACAGCTGCGTGGCAGAGTAGCTACTCTAAACTATCAGCTCTTGCTGTTAAAGGCTGGCTGAGCGTTAACCAGTTTAGGAGTCGTTTCAATGCCTTTCGTGATAGCAAGGTGTCTGTTGTGTGTCCGTTGTCTGCCTGACCTTCCACAATTTACAAGAAATTCTACTCCAGCTTAGTGGACTTGAATTCTCATTAGTTTGTGCGATACAGCAGACCAGAGATGAGAACTTTTCCTTCTTTCTGTATTTCACGTTTAATCTGTGAAATGTACCAGATGAGCTTCAACAAAAGTATTTTCCCCCTTCTTCATTTTTCATATTTGCCACTCATGTTTCAGATTTCCAAACTATTTTTAATGTTAGACCAAAAAAAAAAAAAAAAAAAAAGTAAATACAAAATGCTTTTTTTTTTTTTTTTTTTTTTTTACATGATTTATTTTGGAACAAAGCTATCCAAACTTACCTGGCTCTGTGTGGAGAAAGTAATCACCCCCTAAACCTAATATCTGGTTGTGGCACCCTTGGCAGCAAGAACTGCAATCAAGCATTTGCGATAACTGGCAATGAGTTTTTCACATCACTGTGGAGAAATTTTGGCTCACTTTCCTTTGCAGAATTGCTTTAATTCAGCCACAGTGGATGGTTTTCCAGCAGATGTAACGGGACTCGAACCTTCCAAAAAGTTCCGCTTTTGTCTCATTAGTCCACAGAATATTTTCCCAAAAGTCACGGGGATCGAGATGATGTTGGCAAATGTGAGATGAGCCTTTGTGTTCTTTTTGGTTAGCAGTGGCTTTCTCCTGGGAACTCTCCCATGGATGCCATGTCTCTTTGCCCAGCCTCCTCCTTATTGTTGAATCATGACCTCTGACCTCAACTGAGGCAAGTGCAGTTCTTTAGATGCTGTTCTGGGTTCTTTTGTGACCTCCCAGATGAGTTGGAGTAATTTTGGTAGGTCGGCCACTCCTGGGAAGGTTCACCACTGTTTTAAGTTTGTGGAAAATGGCTCTCGCTGTGGTTCACTACAGCACCAACCCCATAGAGGGTTGGTTGCAGTCTTTGTAATCTTTTCCAGACTCAGAGATGTCAACAACTTTGATTCTTACCTGTTCCTTTAGATCATGTCATTGATGCGTAGACTTTTCTTTCAGCCTGCTTCACTTTGTCAGGCAGGTTCTGTTTAAGCGATTTCTCGGCTCGACGGGTCTCAGTAATCAGGCCTGGGTGTGGCTCCTGAAACTGAACTTACCCTGTATTGAAGAAATACAACAATGAGAATAAACGTTCTTGTTACTGTGTGTGTAGTTTCACAAATTATTCAAACCGTCAGTGCTCACAATACATGATACTTTTTCATGATATTTAATGTTAGCATTAAGAATATCACTTAATTTTGAGTGCTGACAATTTGCTAAATAATTTTCAAGTTTTTAGTGGGTCAGTACCCATTAGACCAGGGCTCTTCAACTCCAGGCCTCAAGAGCCCCTGTCCTGCAGGTTTTATATGTGTCCCTGATCCTACACACCTGAATCAAATGGCTGAATTACCTCTTCAGTATGCAGTCAAGTTCTCCAGAGTCCTGCTAATGACTTCTATATTTGACTCAGGTGTGTTGAAGCAGAGACACATCTAAAACCTGCAGGACAGGGGCTCTCGAGGCCTGAGTTGAAGAGCCCTGCATTAGACCCATGCTGAGCACGCCTCGCTGTTTATTTAGTATGTTATAGACTCCAGATCTATATATAAAAGGAGTGTGTTTACACTTTCACTTTGTGAATCCATTAATACCAGACCTGTAGCTACCAATCAAAGAGCCCAGTGATGACTGGGTTCGCTATTGTTTTCTCAATGTGTGGCAGCTCAGTAACACCACCAGCTGGCTGCATCTTGCTCTGATTTGTAGAGGAGCTCTTTCCATGTAAAGGATCATTTTTGATCAAAGAAATGCAGATTTCACAGAGTAATTTCTACATGTTTGATAGCTGTGAGACTAGGCACTATTTAAAGAAAAAAAAAAAGGAAGAGGAAAGAGCAAGTTATTATCAGGAAGTGGAGGTTAGAATAACATAAAACATATCTGCTCCACACCCAGCATTATGAATATAACAAGATCACTGCAGGATTAAACTGTCCTGGTGCTGCTTGTAGGGTAAAAATCAATAAGACATCATCTGATTCCTATGGACAAACAAACGGAGCTTGTTAGATCGTGTCAGGAAATTGTATGAAAAAATAATTTGTATTACCTCATACGGCAGAGCAGCCAGAGGATGATGTCTCTCTACTGCAAACAGAGCTTCAGCTTTGAGATTCTCACAATAGGAGATGATGTAATGGTTGAAAGAAATGTCTGCAAAATCACTTAAGGTGTATTGTGTCTCGCTTGCAGCCAATTATCCTGCTTTAGTCTGTTCTCTGAGAACCATAAAAGGAGCTGCTTCCTAAACCTGGGAGGACACAGTAGGAAACATACTGTAAGTATACAGAAATGGGCATCAGATTATATCAGTGAATAACAGGGTTACCACAAAAGGGTAAAGGGTGATCATGCTCAGCTAAAACTTCTGAATATTTATCAATAGTTGTGGCAGTGGAGAAATGCATGGATGTTCAGCCCTTCATAATAATAATATAAATATATGTCTTTCTTACACAGACAAACACCATATTACCAAAAGTATTCAGTCACCCATCCAAATCACTGAATTCAGGTGTTCCAATCACTTCCATGGCCACAGGTGTATGAAACCAAGCACCAAGGCATGCAGACCAAGTCCAGTCATAAAATGTCCTCACTGCTAAATATTTCACAGTCAGCTGTTGGTGGTATTATAACAAAGTGGAAGTGATTGGGAATGACAGCAACTCAGCCAAGAAGTGGTAGGCCATGTAAAATCGCAGAGTGGGGTCAGTGGATGCTGAGGTGCATAGTGCACAGAGGTCTCCAACTTTCTGCGGAGCCAGTGGCTACAGACTTCCAAACTCCATGTGTCCTTCAGATTAGCTCAGGAACAGTGCGTAGAGAGCTTCGTGGAATGGGTTTCTATGGCCGAGCAGCTTCACCCAAGCTTTACATCACTGTGCAGTGCAAAGTGTCGGATGGTGTAAAGCAGGCTGCCACTGGACTCTAGGGCAGTGGAGACGGTTCTCTGGAGTGATGAATCACACTTCTGGTAAGACCATGAATGAGTCTGGGTTTGGAGGTTGCCAGGGGAACAGTACTTTTCTGTCTGCATTGTACCAAGTGTAAAGTTTGGTGGAGGGGGGGCATTATGGTGTGGCGGTGTTTTTCAGGAGTTGGGGCTCAGCCCCATACTTAATTCCAGTGAAAGGAACTCTTAACGCTTCAGCATACCAAGACGTTTTGGACAATTTCATGCTCCCGACTTTGTGTGAACAGTTTGGGGCCAGTTCCTGTTCCAACATGACGGCACACCAGTGCACAAAGCAGGTCCATAAAGACATGGATGAGCCAGTTTGGTGGGGAAGAATTTGACTGGCCTGCACAGAGTCCTGACATCAATCTGATAGACTGTGAGCCAGGCCTTCTCGTCCAGCATCAGTGTCTGACCTCACAAATGATAAAAAAAAAATTCCTAAACCTTGTGGAAAACCTTCCCAGACGAGTTGAAGCTGTTATAGCTGCAAAGGGCGGGCTGACATCATATTAAACCCTGGATTAATAATGGGATGTTACTCAAGTTCATATGTGTGTGAAGGCAGATGAGTATGGTGGCCCAGAGGTGTCAGGTCAAATACAAAAGCCGCAACACAAATACAAAAGCCACCTCTGGGCCACCGTAGGGATGAGTGAACACTTTTGGCAATACGGGGAATTTACAGCATGTTTGTGGTTCTACACCACAGGTCATTTCAGCTGCTCCTCCTGTCCCCAGTGGTCGCCGCATGTTCGATGATTTATTTGTGACCCGGTGTCAAACCCAGGATCTTTCTCAGGTAAGGCAAAAGTGTTAACCACTACACCACACAGCCTCTCACTAATAGCAGTATTAGTAGCAGTATAGTTGTAGTATCTTCAGCATTTGTACATTGTCCAGTTGTCTCAAGCAGTATTACTAGTAGTGTTGGTACTTTTATTGGTAGGATTAGTAGAAGTAGTGATTATTTGCAGTAGTGTTAGTTTTTCGTATTTGCACGGTGCCAGATGTATATAGCAGTATTAGTAGTAGTATTTGTATTTTTTATAAATAGGATTAGTAGAAGTAGTGATTATTTGAAGCTGTGTTAGTTTCAGTTGTATTAGTAGTAATATTTTTAGTACCTTGTTTCCAGCAGTATTAGTATTAGTAGTAGCACTGATATTTTTCTTAATAGGATTAGTAGATCGATTTGCAGTAGTGTCAGTTTTAGGATTAGCAGAAGTAGTGATTATTTGCAGTAGTGCTAACACTTTACACACTTTATCATAGCAAATAATAAATAATACTACTAAAACTTTGGTAGTAATAATAGATTATTATTATTAGCATTTGCAATATGTATACGTTGCCAATTTTCTAGTATTATTTGTATTTTTATTGGTAGGATTAGGAGAAATAATGATTATTCACAGTAGCATGAGTTTTAGTATTATTATTAGCAGTATTTGCACATTGCCAGTTGGCTCCAGTAGTATTAGTACTATTCATGTGATTAGCAGCAGTATTTGAAGTATTATTAGTAGTACTAGTAGTAGTATTTCTACCCTGTCCAGTTGTGTCTCCAGCTGATAAAGGACTTTTTACGGACACACCCTGCCTTTAAATATCAGCTATACTGTTAAGTCTGTGTGTGTGTGTGTGTGTGTGTGTGTGTGTGTGCGTGTGTGTGTGTGTGTGTGTGTGTGTGTGTGTGTGTGTGTGTGTGTGTGTGTGTGTGTGTGTGTGTGTGTGTGAGTGACTTGTTGCACCGCCAGGTGGAGCTATAGGACCAAAAGAACCAGTTTGAGTCCCGCATGTTTTATGCTGCCT
Source organism: Archocentrus centrarchus (assembly GCF_007364275.1). NCBI lineage: Eukaryota > Metazoa > Chordata > Actinopteri > Cichliformes > Cichlidae > Archocentrus > Archocentrus centrarchus. The sequence continues at coordinate 13,990,477 of NC_044359.1, forward strand.
TCACGTGATGCGGGAAATATTGCTTCGTTATGTAAAATTTCAGTTTCACAACTGGGAAAATGAGAATTCATAACAATTGCTAAACTATCAGGATGTGATGTTCAGAGGGCGCAGAGCACTGCTGTTAAAAGTTAATCCGACCCAAGCAGTCCAGTTTTATTATTCGGATTTAATCTGAGAATTCACAATGCTTGATCCTGATCCTATTAATTAGTTTAACAAACGAAATTGGCTCAACTGTCCAAAATGTGTTGCTTAAAAAAAAAAAAAAAAACAGAATACGCACCTGAGGTGCCGGCGTTTACGAGGTAACTTGAAAGGCAACACTAGTCCAGCTTCCACTTTGGCAAAACAAACGAGACTCCCTAAAGGAGAAAAAACATCCCCCCTAGCGGCAACTCCAGCGGCTTGGCGTTAGCAGCTCGGAGAGGAAGAGGCTGTTTGGATTAGGGGGTTGGGCTGCCTGCTGGTAGGAAACCTGCCGCCAGACGTCCAGTTCGTCTCCGGCGGTGCAGCGTCGCTTTCCCGCAGCATCAGCAGCAGCGACACCGCAGAGCAGCCTCCAGCCTCACCTGCTTCTCATCTGCGCTCCCTCCGCCTCTGTCCAGCACACACAAACGGTGCCGCAGCGCAGAGGAAACGGGCGGACAAGGACGAGCAGCGGTAAGTAACAGCCTTTTTACGCGTTTTCCGTTCATTTTCTGTTGGCTTTGTTGTGATTTTTGGTTTTGCTTTGGTTTTCTGTAGTTTTCAGTCAGAGGCATGTTTGGAATGCAACCAAAAATAATCCCCCCTTTCCTGTTTTACTCTAATCGTTCACTAATTAATCTTATGCTCCGGAAATAATTTCAACAAAACAATCCTTTAAACACTTTTTGTGTGTAGGGCACTTCAGGGCTAGAGTCCAGTCAATTCAACATTTTATCCGCTGTTACATTAAAAATCTCCCCCATCAAATAACCCGCGTTTGCCAGCTTTCATTGACCTGAGAGACTGTAAAGGTAAAAACATCATCTTGTTTTAAATTTAAACAAATAAAATAAAACCTCTTTTCAGAAGCAGTCTTCGGGGGAAATAAGGGAATATTAAAGGCTGAAAATGGTGAAACTGGGGAGTAATCTGCAAGACAAAGGTGCCAAACCTGTGAGCGTGGAGGACGGCTTTCAGAATGTGCCCCTCATCACTCCACTGGATGTTGGCAGCCTCCAGAGCCAAGCACCTGACAAGGTGAGAGACTGCCCACCAGCTCTGTGCATCTTCTTTCTAAACCTGCCTTTGTTGCCATTACCTCAGTGCTTTTGACCTATGCCATCCTCCCACACACAGACAAACACAGCACAAATGTGATATGATGGCACTGTTAAGCTGTGGGAGGCATTCTGCTCTAATGGTTTGGATCCACTTGTACGCCCTGAGGGAACGATCACTGCAGATCAATACAAAGTTGATGTGAGTGTTCACCTTTATCTGGGGAGGAAGTATTTCTATCCTGATGGGAGCGGTCTCCTGTTACCCCAGGATAACAACACCTCTGATGCTTAGGGCACGAGGGGTCACTAAGTGTTTTGTCAGTATAAAAATCATGGTGATTTATTTTGTTGAATTTCTTTTCCTTTAATTTGCCATCCATCTGTGTGTGTGTGTGTGTGTGTGTGTGTGTGTGTGTGTATTACAGTGTTTCTCCCCCTAATTTATTCACACATTCATTCATCTCATCTGTCTCCCAGCCATGTCCTTTGTTTTCCAGCTGAGATTAGGAGACAGATTTGGTGTCAGACAGACTGTCATTTGTCATCTTGACATCCCATAGTAACTGCACCGCCGCTCGTTAATCCAGTTACCATGGTGGCAGTGCAGTGCCGATTGGTGTATGTGCTGGGCTAGAAGAGAGAGCGGCACTGATTGCGCATTATAAGAATGAATGGATTTAGACAGTAAGGCAGGCTCATTGTCACTTTGTGCACATTTGAAAGCTTTATTGTGGATTGTGTGTTACACTGTTTGGCTGTCATGATTCCATTTTCCAGCTATTTTAATCCATATTTCTCCTCTGAGCAAGTGGCCAATTTACTGTAAAAGAAAAAAAATTAGATCAATTCTGCGATTGATATAGTTAGACCTTTTATACACATGTTGTTACTTATTGAAAATCCTTAACTCCATAATGTTTTACTGTAAATAAAATATTTTCATATCTTATTTCAGTTGGTGAACGAACAGAGCTGTCAACTTAATCTGTAGCTGCAAGGAGCTTTTATGGCATGTTTAATCCCCCTATTTAGATGCTGTTCAGCTGTTTGTAGGGAAAAAGGCTCTAATAACCAAATGTACTCTGTGTATGTCACTATGACAGACATGAAACAACTAGCTGGTAGTGGACTGGAGCATTTAGGAGCGGGATATTTCCCTCTGGAGAACATTTAACCTCAAAGAGAGTGAATATTGGCTCTGCATGGGCAGAAATATGACGACAAATGAATGAAAATGTTGCTGCAATAACAGCTGAATGTGTAAATGGGTATCTGGCTTCAACAGTATAAACTCAAAAGCTGGAATAGTCACATTAAAGCAGATGTCATTTCGCTGGAACTTTATAGTGAATGTGGCAAATTTAAGAGGATTATGCCGTGCATTCAAATTTGAAGTTGCAGCTGTGGTCGCATTCCTCATGTCACGGTCACGGTCACCTTATTTTGGAAAATGCGTGATCAAGGATTTATCTTTTTGAGGGTTCACACAAAACTCCCCCGGACAAAATGAACTCCCGCTTGCACCGCTGCACGCAGGAACAAACGGCACAGCCTGAAGCCCACAGCGTGGATTCTGCTGAGGGAAGCACAGTCTCTTTCCGCTTCATTTACCTGTTAACTCAAGAGACTTGCCATTCACTGTGCTGACACGCACACACTTACACTTCCTTTCACGGTGGTGCTTGTGAGAATTCTAGCGGCGCGTACGTCCGATAAAGGGACGTGCGCGTGCACGCGTGCGTAAGTGACAGGGCGTTTCTATCACCGGTTGGTGACACGGCGCTCTTAGAGCTGTCAGTCATTGTACTCTCATTAAAATCAGCCCCAGCAGACTCAAGAACAGTGCTACATGCTGTAGTTGAAGCTGCCTTTGCACACACGCACACACACACACACACACACACCACGCACACGCATTGCTGTGTTAATGTACTGCGTTTGCACAAATATGTCTTAGTTCTGTTGATTACCTGCAAAGGTAGACTGACAGAGAGAATAACCTGAGTTGAGAACAAGTCCCCCTCCAGTGACTTATTGCTGTTGACATTTAAGAGGAAAAGAGGTCAAACAGGGCGGCTTGTTGTTTATTTATTTATTTATTTTTATTCTTTTGAATTTTTACATGCCCCAGGAGATGCATCCACAAAGATTGCAGTTTCTTGCTGCTTTTGGATAAATCCGCTGACAGCTAAAGCAGATTTTGCTGGCTTGCTCACAGGACTGAGAAATTGTTAGCTCAGCCACTTGAGTTACACTGATTGATTCTGACTATGCACGCGGACACTAAGCAAACAAAAAAAAAACATGCCAGATTTTTGTTTCTGTTTTGTTTGAATCGTTTTAATATGTCATTATGCAAATGCAAGTGCATCCATTTGCTAACAGTCAGGACAGTGTGGGAGCTGGAAAGGTCAGCTTGCTGCTTAATCTCAGAGTGTTTGGTGCTCTAAGTGTGAGAATTTGTCTCCCTGCATGAATGCAAGCGAGGCCGAGAAATAATGAAATCTTTAAATATACATCAGATTTTAGGGAGTTTTGATGATTGCTAGCACAGTTAATTTAAAGCATCGAACTTAATCTTACATTTTAAGCATATACAGTGACCTCTTTAGCAAACTCATCAGTTTATTTTTTAAGTTGTTATACAGCAACATTATTATTCATTTGGAGTCCTCTTCTCTTTGGCACCTGATTTGCATTAGGTCAGCAGTCTTGTGCATGAGACTCAAAGCAGTAAAGCTGTTGGTCAGACTGATAACATTAAGCTGAAGCTTGCTACACAGCTCTGGAAAGCCCAGAGGAGCAGCCGGCCTGTTTCTCGCAGTGTTGGGTGTAATGGTTTACAAAGGAAAGTGTTACTGTAATCACATTACATTTTTGCAGTAACAGAGTAATGTAACAGACTACATTCTTCAATTATCTGCACAATGGGCAGATAGAAAGGAAAAAAAAACCCATAAAACATCCCTTTTTCTTCCTGCACTGCAATCAGCTGATTTCAGTTCAGCGGGGAGGAAGAAAATGGTGGCATAGACTTTTGAGGGGTGGAGATGTGGACGTCACTTTCATTTTTTTTTTGCACACAAATACAAGGGCGTGATGGTAAAATGCAGCCTGCACCCAGGACAGAAACAAACTGCATTGTACTGCTAACACAACCTCAGCTCTTTGCAAGCATCTGCACAGACAGCACGCTAGGACAAAGCCACCGAAGAACCCAGAGTGACTTTAAAGCTGAGTGTGTGCCGAGCCCAGTCCAGCAGCCAGAGCCCAATCAGCAACATTTAGCAGCAGCAGTGATGAGCAGTCTGACTTGTAGCATTGACGCCTCCATTTCTGCCTGTTCATGTTTCTGCAGTAGAGTCACAGTGGTGATCACGCTGAAGTTTCTTTAGGCTGGTTTCACACTTTACTGTGTGTTGTCTGCTTTGGCTCCATAGTTAAACACTCAAAGAAAGATCATATGTATGTCCTCATTAGTTTAGGGGTTTGTGCCAGAGTATGGGACTGTAGCCTAAGGTTTGTATTAACCAGTAATTATGTAACAGTGCATTTCAGGCCAAGTTACAGAGTAACTCAAAGTAGTGTAACAAGTAGTGTAATGAATTACTTTCTCCAGGGAGTCATTAAGTAATTGAGTTCATTAAATAAAAAACAAAGAAAAAAAAACCAAAACACCTTTTTGAGTAAGAATCCCAATACTGGTTTTCATTTTGTTATTTGACATTAATTATATCTTCGTCAAGAACTGTGGTAGTTATGTAGAAAGATGGACACCGATGATATCAATATGATTGTGATTAAAATATTCATAATCTCACTGAATATTGCTGGTTTTGCCACTTGCCCTACCCAGAAAGAGTTCACTGGTAATCAGCTTTTATCAACCTCTCAAAATCTGATCTGTGACCAGTTTTGTTCTCTTTGTCCTTTAAAGCTAAAGCGAGGTTTATTAGGTCACGTGACCCGGCCAGTGCCCCAGATCCCAGATCAGCGATGCTGTTCTGAGCAGCTTTAAAAATACAAATCCAGCTGTTTTCACTCTGATCCCCTGTCTGATGACTGTGTGACCTCGCCGGCTACAGGGTTACCCAGGGATATTTGCAGGGGCAGGGTAACTTTGTGACAGTGAAGTTCACACACTTACAGGCACACAAGCACATGACAGGAAAATGCTGCTGAGGCCTACAGAGGCAAAGGCATTAGAAAAGCATTAGATTTGGTTCCATCTGAGCAGGGAACGCATCACAGCCTCTGCTGGGTCACCGATATCTTGATTAGATTTCTGCTAGTTTGACAAAACAACAACAACCAGAGGAGGGTGGAGAGAGGTAGACTGACTCTCAGAAAGACATGCACATCCTTTCTTTGCCATTCCTCTGAGAACAAAGCTAAGCTACAGAGATAAGACTCTTATCCTGTTTAACACATCTCATTCTTTTATTGTTCTCTCTTCCCTCAGTTCAGAGTGGCTTTCAAGTCTCAGTCGTTCTTTATGGTTCTCTGTTCTTGTCCTCATAAAATAAGGAGGAATTCCTGGTAGCGAGAATCCTCCATCAGCCAGTCAAATCAGTAATGGATCAGCAGATGATTTCTTATGCGCTGTGATGACGTTAGGCCTCCTAACTAGATGGACCATCGCTCATGTTTAATTTGACAAATTGCTACAGATTAGAAATACATTCTTTACACATTTATGTGGCTGGCTGTGAGCAGAGGCTGCAGGCCAGTTCAGCTGTGACTTGTTTATGAAACGCAAAGCCTGCGCAGCCTCTGTTTTTGCTCGACACTTTGAAGAACGGGCTTCAGCAGCGGACCGTTTAGAGATCCCTATTTTTATGATTCAATCTGTATTCATGTAGAGTATTTTCTAAAAGAAGGAACTCATTATTTAGTCGATTATTTGTCGTAACATAATGGAAAGCATGCGTGAGAATTAAAATTTCAGGGTGACATTTCTAAAAATAGTCAGTTTACCATCACATACCACAGTGGGTCCTCATAATAGAGTGAACAGCTGCTGCTGTTGTGACTGAACACTTGTTTAGGCTGCAAATCAGTTCCCTAAATAGTTGTTGAATACCTTTTCCTGATTAATCAATTAATTAATTAACTAAATATTTCATCATTTATATTTTCAAAGTGTATTTTGTTTAATCAAGGATCATTAAAATGAATAGAAAATAATAGTATAAGTATATATTTAATATTTAAGTGAATTAAAAACACATATGCATGTTTTGACTTCAATAGTTATGCACTTTTATGTCTAAATATACACTTTTATATGTATATTTTATACTGTAGCAGCCACTCAGGGCTCATATATTTTTTTCCCACTACGCAGTCCAGCAGCACTGCAGTGCTGCCGGTTGGCTGAGCTGGTGCCCCTCAGGACTTTAAGCCCTCCTGGTTTATATTCTTTCTGTGTAACCACAGATTGATTTCTACTTCTGATTCTGGGGAATGCAATTAACTGCTCTTACATGATAAGAGGACCGGCAGTGCTCACGCTTAGAGATTGCTGGTTATGGTAATGCTTTCAAGCTTTCCTTTTATAAGTCACCATGATTATTATTTTTACATTAGCAGACATGATTGTGGGTTACATCATGTTAAAGGTGTTTTTGTTGTTGTGATAAAACCTTCAGTCAGTTTTATGACCTGCGTCATGTCAGAGAAAAGGAAAAAAAGCCTCTAAAGCACACAGACCTTTTAGATACCAGAGACTGCCTGGTTAACACAGTGGAGCATTTATCTGCTTGCACGCTCTCCAGACATTTTATTAGGTACACCTTGCTATTACCGGGTTGCACACCCTTTCTGCCTTCAGGACTGCCTTAATTCTTTATGACTGAGGTTTAACAAGGTGCACAAAACTTAACGCCAAACGAGTGATGGTTATTCTATATATTTCCATGACGTGTGGGTTTGCATTGTCATATAAAGTTAAAAGATCATATGTCAGTGTTGTACTCATAGCAGGTTTGCAGAGATCCCATATTTATGTGTTGAGGAGCATAATTATTTTTATATTTGAATTAAAATGTGACTAGACTTCAAACTAATATGGGCTGATCTTCTCCTCCAACAGGAAAAAAGAAGAGTAACACAAATTTAACTTTAGTTAAACCAAGTTAAAAAAAAAATGCTTACAGGAATGCCTGCTGTCATTTACCTTAACCAATCATTAAAAGATGAGCTGATCAAATATTCATCGCCTTTGATTATATCATCATGTCCTCCTGTCAGAACTCGTGTTGTACAAATACAGCTGCCACATAGATGGATTCCTTCTGTTATTTTTAATGGATTTCATTCAATATTTTATTTTCATGGATACACGAAGATCAAAGGTGCCTTCCTCACCGAAACTTCACCAAAGATCAACTCTCCCACAGCTCAGTTTTTAGGGATGAAAAATGAAACGGTATTCACTGTGATAACAGGTCTGAGGAATCATATACTGGGAAGATGGGCAAAGAAGAAATGTTTTGACAGCTTTTCCACTGGGGATATCAAATCTGAAAAGAAAAAAAAAACCCACACACACACACACACACAAAACTGTGGCTGGCAATCGAACGATGGGGAGACACAAAGAAGGATCGGCAGGCTGAGTTTGACGAGCTTAAAGCGTCTTTTCTGAACTGCGCTTTCTCTGCTTCTTCACGCCTTATTCAATCACTTACTCCTTCACTCAAATATAGATGCGTGTGTGTTTTTTTTTTTTTAAACACATATCTATAAATTCTGTTGGCAGTCGAAGTGTCCGTCGCCACATTGGGAGGCAGTCATCAGCTTACTGCACAGAAACATATTACAGATCAAAAAGTGACTCTGAGTCAGACACAGAGGTATTAAAAGGTCACAGCGAGTCAGGATGTTTACATAAAATATACATGACTAATTCAGTATCTGTAAATAGCTTCTCAAAGGAAACTGCTGCAGAGGCCGGGCTCATGTAGGTGGTGGAATCATTAACCTGCCTGTTCCTGATGTAGAAGAGTCTGCCAGTGATATGTTAAAGCAGTGCTGTAGAAAAGTCATGGTGTTATGATGTTATTGTTTAATAGAGGTGGTTCAACTTGAAATGTTATTCAGACACATGCAGTGCAAGACATGAAACAGTAATAGTTAAGTATTTAAAATAAATATTTTTTCTTACGTAAAGTGGGAAATAAGACTCAGAATTTGGGTAAAACTGACTTAACAACACTGGAAATTAAAATTGTGGTTTTCACTTACAATATGCTGCCAAAGCTGCAGGATGTGCCGCACCACTGCTAAAGGCAGAGAATGCGCTTTGGGGTGGGAAGCTTGAACAGTCTTGGAATAATGAGGGATGTGTCAATAGTACGACTACAAGTGGACTGAGCAGGTTGACTGCTCTCCCTCTGCATATGTGTTTTTCACATACTAGCTTATGATAGTTGTATTCCATATTGAATGATAACACAATAAAAAGAAACGTTTGCTCTTTTTGCTCAGGGCCATTATTACATACACTGCTGTGAAAAAAAGTATTTTCTCCCTTCCCGGGTTCTCATTTTTTTCATATGTCACACTTACATGTTTCAGATCATCAAACAAATTTTAATATTAGGCAGAGATACCCCGAGCAAATACAAAATACACACATAGAGAAAACTATGTGTGTATGTAGGTGGTAGACAAAGCAGTGAACCTTCCCAGAAATGGTCCACCAGCCGCATCGATGACGATCCAGGAGGTCACCAAAGAACCCAAAACAACATGTAAAGACCTGCAGGCCTCACTCGCCACAGTTAAGGTCAGAGTTCACGATTCAACAATAAGAAAGAGACTGGGCAAAAATGGCATTGATGGGAGGGTTCCAAGGAGAAAACCACTGCTGACCAAAAAGGAACACAAAGGCTCGTCTCACATTTGCCAAAATGAATTCTGCTCTCTACCAGAAAATCCTGAAGGACCGCCCATCAGTTCATGCCCTGAAGCTCAAACACACTTTGGTTATACAGCAGGACAGTTATCACAAACACACCAGCATGTCCACCTCTGAACTAAACAAAATGAAGGTTTTAGAGCGGCCAAGTCAAAGTCTGGACTTCAGTGTGATTGAGATGCTTTGGCATGACCTTAAACAGGCCGTTCATGCTCAAAAGCCCTCCAGTGTGGTTAATACAAATCTGTAAAGAAGAGTTGGCCAAAATTCCTCTACAGTGATGTGAAACAATCATTGCCAGCTGTCACAAACACTTGATTGCATTTGTAATAACGGGCAATGCCACCCTCATGTTGTTGCTGCCAAAGTGGCACAACCAATTATTAGTTTTAGAAGTGTGACAGATATGCAAAAAAATAAAAAGTCAAGAAGAGGGCAAATACTATTTCACATATCAAGCTGCTTATGGTGGTACAGGTTATATGAGGGTATCAGCAAAATGAGGCTTTGGTTCTTGGAGGATCCTCTGGGAAATATTAAGCATCTCTGCGGCATTTTATGGTAATCCATGCAATAGTTTGCCATATTTTCATCTTCAAATCAAGGCTGACCAAGTCATGGTGGTGCTAAAGAAGTAGTGAATGTGTCAACAAAGCCATTTGGATTTAGCAGCATTTCATGCAAATTTATTTGATAGTTGCTGAGATATTTAATTCTGGCCAACTACCTGATCTTCATTGCTATCCTAGACGCTGCACTGCTATCTATGTCAAAAAAAATGTATCACCATACAGAATGAGACGTGAATAAATTGAAAAGTAAAACACTGCTTCCGCTGTCAAGCTGTAATTGTTATTTTTTTTTTCACTCATTTTCACACATTTCTTTTTACGTCAAGTTCTGTTCATAAATTTAACGTTTCCCAGAGAGGATTTAGACCTGTCTAATCAGAGAAGGTGCCACTTTGTTCAGCAGGTATCTACGAGCGGCCCGATAGCTAACAGCTGTGTAAATGAGGCAACGTTGATTGATGGCCACTTCATTAAATAAGGGAGTGAGAGGCAGAAGAGAGGCAAGAGTAATGAAGCAACATAAAGCACTGGTGTGCTTGAGCCTAGAGGCCCTGAGCATGTTATTGTGAAATGAGTTGGAGAATGAGAAAGTTGAGCCAAAATTGAGACATTAGTTACAACTGTGGCAAGCCTGACGTCTGGTGTTACTGCGCTGAAAGCCTTGGGGCACCGGAGCCTCAGGGGTCCAATCAAATACATGGTATTCAGTACGCCTGCTGTGGCCTTCAACTGTTAGATAAGAGCCTTCTACAGCCAACTGACAGCTTTGTTATTCAGATAGTGGAGCCGGTTTGTGTGCGCAGCAGTTCCTGGCTTTGTCTCAAAGTGACGGAGAGCCGCTCAGAGGCGGCACAATTAGCCCCAAGGACACTGAGACATTGTTCTTGTTCTTTTTCTCTCCATCCACCTTCTCATTTGTACACTATTCCCTGCTCTGTCCTCTGCTGTGCATTAGTATACAGGAAACGCACAAAACAGTAGGGACACTTTTGTCTTTTTAGTAATTGCAGCGGTAAAGTGCAACCTGGTAAAAGCACTTCGTTTGTTGTTCATTTACACCGGTGCCACAAAAGCACCCCAGAGGAATCAAAATTAGTAAGAGGGGACTGTGCAAATATAGCCTCCAGAAGAAAAGCTTACACACATACATGCAAACAGACACGACCGCAGAAATGAGACATGCAATGCAAACTGTGTTTGTTATGTTTGAGTTTGTGTGGGTTGATATCTTGATCAAGAGAAGCTCAGCTCTAATTTCTACATTACGAAGGAAATCCCATCTGCTTTCTCCACCCACGTGTTTTCAGCCGGGACCTCCTACAACACAACTGGAAGTTGCAAAACAGACAAGAGTGTTGAAAACTCAGTGTTTGGACTGCGGCTGGAAACCTGTTTGCTTGAGGAGTGTAAAACTGACACTACTGGGACAGTTTGTTTCGTTTTGTTCTAGCTGCCAGCAGAAAGTACAGTGCTCCGCTTTCAGATTATGATTGTGTGTAACAGACCTCATTAAGAGCTAACAGGTGTCCGACATCAGCACTCTAAATACAAGCTATTATCCAATGCCAAAATAAGAGAGCTAAGATGAGTCCCTCCTTACATTATTGTGCACAGTTCTTGAAAAATTGACTGTTATGCTATCATCTCATCCACTAATAGCAACCTCCACTCTTCTCTAACCCTTTGCCCTGCTGTTGGTTAGAAAGATGCACTCGTATGAACCTCGCTTTTTAAAAAAACTTCTTATGACATTTTTGCCTTTTACAGAGAAAAGATGCCCGAGGGGGCTTGATGTGACTCCTTTGTCATATCTTTATGCAGGAATATGGCTCAAGATTCCTTTGGCTATCCTTTTTTGTAGAGGAAGCGTTACAGGACACATTTTTATTATACATTTAAAAAAAATGTGCTAGTGAATAATGTATTAATAATATTAGCATAATATTTGTAACCAGTGCACAAAAAAAAAAACTCTTTGTGACCAAGAAAATGTCAACTGTCAAAATATCTCAGAAGAGCTCCTGAATTTTGTCTTTCACACTGACCAGCTGCAGCATTAAAACCACCTGCTTAATATTGTGCAGGTCTTCTCGCGCCTCTAAACAGCTCTGACCTGCTAAGGCATGGACACGGGGCGTGAGTTTTCCTGCTGGGAGAGGCTGCTGCTGTTGGGGAGTGGCATTTCTGTCTACAGCAATATTTAAGTGGGTGCCACGTGTCCTGTTAACATCCAGATTTGCCTGTACAACACTGCATTGTAATGAGGTGATTAGTGATAATCATGTCACCTGTCAGCCGTTAGGACCGGTGAGCTTTTGTGATGGCGAGGCATCCGTCATCCTGCCGTCCCCTCCACACGTCACAAGAATCACTCAGATTTTAGTGCAGTGACGTTAATTTAATACAGCTGCTTGCAATCTTCCTTGACTTCTTTAGTTCTTTAGTTACTTTGTCCAATATCGATAACCAGCAGCAAGGAAACCTTCTTTCTGTACTTCACACATTATATTGACCTCTGAATTTGATGGATCATGAGCTGGATGAGCTGCAGTGTCGCTGATGTTCTGGTTTTAATGTTGTGGCTGCTCAGTGTTTATCTAAAGTCAGCACAGCAACTAAGCAGTCATTTTTTATATCTAATCATTTCATTTTGGAGGCTATGCTAAATAAAGACAATAGCAAATAAATAACATTTCCAATCGCTTATTGCACATTTTTTCTGGACAAATAATTTCATAGTGTATGTTACAGTCTATATGGATGTATTTTGCTACAGATTTTAGACAAAGATGATTCTGCACTTTGACCCAGTGCTTATAGAGCAAGCGTGTTTGGTTCTTGACCTTTTTTGCACTTGACTTGAGTGATCTGATTTTGTCAAATAAAACCTCCTGCCATTTAATGCAGTGTGCGAGACCTTTGTGGCAACACATAAAATGTAAATTAACCTTCCCTTTCCACAGTGATACCATCAACCCTTCACTGCCTTCAGCATCTGTGAGTAATTAACTGCTTTAACTTCACCTCTTCTTCAGGTGGTGGTGAAAACTCGAACGGAGTACCAGACAGAGAAGAAGCGGCTGAAGGTGCCCAAAGTAGAGGAGTTCACCATCAGTTTTACTGATGGAGTCTCCGAGAGACTTAAGGTAAGAATTTATACAATAAAACCCCGTAGTGTGCTTAATTATCTTAAGGGCCTGCCATGCAGAAATAATAATTATAATAATGGGTGTCCGTTGGGTATTTTGTCCTCACAGCTGTAATTACATGCAGAATATTGATTCATCAACATGCTCCCCTTTGGCTTATCCAAATTAAATCCATGTGACCAGTTTGAATGCGCCTGCAATCGTAGTGTAAATACTCAGGTGGTAGACAAACAAATGAATACACTGGGGTTATGATCAGCTCATGCACACATAAGCCTCATTGTTTTTTTTCTATATCCATCTCTCACATTTACTTGCATGCAAACACACAATCTCCCCCAGTGATTGAAAGAAACAAAGTAGGTTCAATAATAACTATACCAAAGTTAAAAAAAACAAAAAAAACATGAAGCACAGCAAATGATGAAGATTTTAACTTCAATACACAACACATTGTTTAGATCAAAGCTGTCACTGACAGAAATCTGACAAGCAAACATGCACAGGCTTCATACACTACATTCACAGGAAACTGAGTTAGCCACAGCTGCTGCTGCGCTGCAACATTCACGATAGTCAGTTATTGGCTGCTTGCATTGTAACTTTGCCTGCCAACCACTACAAAACATATGGATGAGGTTAGCTAGGAGAAGCGTACAGCAGTAACAGGATGTAATTCCTGTTGTGTCATTACACTTTGCCAATACTGATGTGTTAAAGTGCTTTAGTATCATTTATTCTCTCTTTTTGTTGATAAGTCTCTCTTCTCCTTTCGGTTTGCTTTGCAGTGTACTGAATTAGACTTTAAACCATGCTAAGAGATGTTCATGGGCATTGCAGTTGTAGAATAATTATAGAATTGGAAGGCCAAAGTCTGCAGTGACGGGCAGACAGACAGTGAAAGGCTGATTTAAAGCTGAGAGGAGGTGGATGACTGTATTTTCTCAATGCGCTGAAACATTATTTTAGATTTTTTTTTTCTCTGATGTTGCCAGTGTTGCTGTCTACCCAGGCCTTAAATCCAGTGTTTCTGGATGGGGCTATCTGCCATGTTTTCAGAAATGTAGTTGTCAGCATTTCCAACAAAAACAGATTTTCTTACTATTCCAGAAAAAGAAAAACTTTACTTCATGTAAATAATATCAGTAATCTAATGAGCCAGCCGAGCTATCCGAGTTAATAACCACTGGACATAACTGCCTGGCTGTTGGTATTGATCTTTTTATTTCTTTAATCTATATATACCAGTGCACAGTGACAAGGTAGAAAGCACACTATTCAAACAGTAACAACATGGCATATGGAATCCTCAACAAAAGCAACTGTGGCCTTTCAAGAAAGAAAAACAACCACATGCAAATTATTCCATTACAAAGAAACCCTTTGGAGGTGGTAACTACCCGGACTGACAGGTACAGAGGTAAGAGTTACCTGCTATAACTTTACACGTATTATATTCAACGTGAATGAGAGTCTCACCTCTCTTGAATTTGATCTTTACTTCTAATGGAGTATTTGTTACATTAATTTATTGATATTTTAACCAAAATAATGGAGCTTCTTCCACCACCACCCTTCTTTGCCACGGGGTAAAACAGGTGACTTCAGCAGTATGTGTGTGAATCACAGCGCTCCAAAAATCATCTACGGGCGCTGTCTGCTCTGTTTCGCTGTCGTCAGGGGAGAACAGAGAGATCTCATGTTGTCATGGCAGCAAAGAAAACCTCCCTCCATGGCAACCCTGACAGGGAGCAAAAGAGGAGGAAAAAGTGCAGAAGCAGAGGTGTGTGAATGTTTAAGTGTAGGTGAGGGTGTGTAAATGAGGTGCAATACTGGTCCTTCAAAGCAAGAGAGAAGAGAATTAGAGAGTGAAAAACATGAGACAGACTGTACTGAAGCTGCCAAGGTTCAGTAGAAATAAGGTGCTTTTACAGTATCCCAAAGCCACGGGATGAGCTGGGTGTCCGGGTAGAACATCAGACATCAGTTTTGTTCACGATATCGACTCAGTGCAGCTGCCCCTGGACTCACGTACCAGTTCTCGAGAAGCCATTTAAAGGGCTTGAAGGTCTTTTGCGAGTTGCATTTTAAGTAATGCTTAATGGATACGCATGTGCAGAATGGGGTGGTGTGAATATATTTTGTGTTAATATACTCTATATAATATCCCTTTTTTGTTAAAATGATCTCTCCTTACATATAGTCACATTTTAGAAATTTCATTGAAAAACATAGGCCTGTCTACGTATGTCTCCCAATTATAATAAACTACCTACCATAGCAAATCATTTATTAGGGATGTTTTTAGTACTGACAATATATTGAAATTGAATTCATAAAGCTGGTAACTTGAGTAAAGTTTAGAAAAGTGCTAATTATGTTAAGGATTGTTGTTATTGCAGCATTGGTAACAAAGAATTGCAGTTTAACCATGGCAGGCCCACAGCATTAACATCTGCAGTTACATAATTAAGTAGTCAAATTCCCTGAGCAACCTCTTTTTCCTTTCCCAAGTTTTTTGGAATTCTCCTTCACAGCGTTCTTTGACCTTATGATATCTTCCATCAAATGTTATGAATGGTTTTTATATCACACTGGACAGGTCTTTTGCAAACCTTTGAATGTGTGACTCCTTGCAGCATAGAGGAAACCAATCAGGACGATCTCAGGAGTGTACATGGTGAGGTTGTTGCTGATCTGAGCTGTCCAGAATGCTGCGGCAGACTTTACACTCATCCCTGGCTCAACACACTATGTCAGCTTTTGTTAGGTAGATATGCATTTCAGTCTATGTGATTTTTTTTATGGGATGTCGGTTAGTTTTGGGTGCTCGACTGAACCGCTCGGTTTGTTTGACTGACAGAGCTGATTCTGCAGCCACGCACACATGCATATATGCAGAGCAGAGCGCTGCACGCTGTGCAGTGCAGAGCAAACATTTCTGGATGAAAAGCTTGCACATCTCTTTCCTCTTCAAAGCTTTGCAGATTGTGTTGATGGATGAAGAGCTCAGAGTTTAAAATGCTCTCTAATCTGCCCCCCCACCCCCACCCACCACCACCTTGTTTCTGCTTACCACTCACCATCCTGCTCCTGCTTCTGTATTTCTTCTCCTTGCCTCTTTTTGCTTGCAGGACTGATTTTTTTTTTCTCTCTTTTGATTTAAACAAGCTTTTGTTTATTTTAGAATTTTTAAGATGTTACTCGCCTGCTATCCTCAGTTGCATGGGCAGTGAATGAAGGATGGTCAATCTGGGGAGAATGTTTGATATTTTTTTTTGTTACAGAAGAAGAAAAAAAACATAAAATATAAGAAAGATTGTAATTTGGTGTTTCACGAACATTATAACAGATACATTTGATAATGATTTCATCCTGCCATCCTACTTTCTCCTTGTCTATATCTTCCTCTTCAGCCTTTTGATTCTCAAAGATTCATCCCTTAGAACGGGTTTATGTGTCATCGTTTCCTCTGTCCTGGCCTTCTTCCTTTCCTCCTGCTCTTGTTCTATCCCTTGCCGTCTGTCTTTTACCCTCCTCCCTCCCTCTTTTTCCTTTGTCTTTCTGATTACTCCTAGCAGACATGAGCTGCAGTATATTCCCTGTAGCTGTTTTGTTCCATGAATGAACTGAGGAGGGCACCTTTCCCACCTCATTAGCTAGCTTAAAAAAATATGGACAATAGGTTTCTGAATTTCACTGCATGCCCCTGCTAGATAGAGAAGGAAGTAGTTGACGCTATAGGAAATCCAAGAACCAATTTGACTATATGATATTAGCTCATCACAAAAGTCAGTATAAGTATACTTTTGACGATAAAACATACCAAGCAGTGCAACAGGAATGGCCAACAACACCTTTGAGCCATCATAATATGGTTGAATACTGTAAATGAGAATGTCTTCAAGCAGCAAATTACATGTTATGGGCCAAAGTAACAGGCCACACCACTTAATCTTTGAATTTAGGTATTTTCAGTCCCATTGTATAAAGGTATATAAAGGTATATAAAGTATCAAGCACTTAGCCATGCAGTCTGCCTTTACAAACTTTTCTTTAAGAATGGGCCATTCTTAAAGAATAGTACTTGGTACTTTCTTAAAAAGTACCAAGTGTGGTACTGTGGTACTGCAATAGGATGCCACATTGCAAAAAGTCAGTTTGTGAAAATTTTCCCTCCTAGATATTCCACAATCAAATATAAGTGGTGTTATTGCAAAGTGGGAGAGTTTAGGAAATATATTTAGTTTTTTGATTTAGTCACACTCTTTAGTTTGATTCATCTGAGCAACATCAAGTCATCAAGTACCAATACTGCACATTCAGTCATAACATTATTGCCACGTGCCTAATATTGTGTGGTCCCACTTTTGCTGCCAAAACAGCCCTGACCCATCGAGGCATGGGCTCCATTACACCTCTGAAGGTGTGCTGTGATACAGTGTGTGTGTGTGTGTGTGTGTGTGTGTGTGTGTGTGTGTGTGTGTGTGTGTGTGTGTGTGTATATATATATATATATATATATATATATATATATATATATATATATATATATATATATTTATATATAATATAATATAAATAAAACCAAGATGTTAGCAAAGATCCTTTAAGTCCTGTAAGTTGCGATCAGACTACGTTTGTCCAGGAAATCTCACAGATGTTCCATTGGATTGCGCTATGGGGAATTTTGGAGGTGGAAGCAGCATGGTGGCACGGTGATCAGCACCCTTGCCTCACAGCAAGAGCATCCTGGGTTTGAATCTGGCCGGGGCCTTTCTGTGCGGAGTTTCCATGTTCCCATGTTCTCTGGGTGTTCACCGGCTCTTCCATTATTCCTGAAACATTTTTGCTTTGTCACAGGGTGCATTATCCTGCTGAAGGAGGCCACAGAGATTAGGGAATACAGTTTACATGAAAGGTTCTACATGGTCTGCAACACTGCTTAGGTAGGGGGTATGCGTCAAAGGCAGGACCCAATGTTTCCCAGGAGAACATTGCCCAAAGCATCACATTGCCACCATCAGCTTGCCTTCTTCCTATAGTGTATCCTAGTGCTTAGTGCTTGTTCCCCAGGTAAGATATACAAAAAATAACCTGATTCATCAGACCAGGCCACCTTCTTCCATTGATCTTTGGTCCAGTTCTGATGCTCACATGCTTATTATTGGTGCTTTCAGTGGTGGACAGGGGTCAGCATGGTAACCCTGACTGGTTTGCAGCTATGCAGCCCCATACACAGCAAACTGTGATGCACTGTGTATTCTGACACTTTTTTATCAGAACCAACATGAACCTTTTTGGCAATTTGAGCTACGGTCTGTTGAATCGGACCGCATGGGCCAGCCTTCACTCTCCACATGCATCAGTGAGCCTTGGATGCTCATGACCCTGTCACTGATTTGCCCCTGTTTCTTCCTTGGACCACTTTTGATAGATACTGACACCTGCAGACCAGGAACACCCCACAAGAACTGCAGTTTTGGAGATGCTCCGACCCAGTCATCTAGCCATCACAATTTGGCCCTTGTCAAATTTGCTCCTTATGCTGCCCATTTTTCCTGCTTCTAACACATCACATTTGAGGATAAAATGCTCACTTTTATCCTAATATATGCCATCCACCCACCCACACTACATTGCCAAAAGTACCTAGCACCTTGGCTTCCAGACTTGGCTCAGTGTATTCTAGCGTCGTACCATGATAGGATACCACCTGTGTAACAAGTCCAGTTTTGAAATTTCCTCACTACTAAATGTTCCACAGTCAACTGTTAGTGGGAGCAATTGGAAATGATAGCAACTCAGCCACAAAATGGTAGGCCATGTAAAAGTGGGGTCAGCAGATACTGAGGTCACCAAGTTTCTGCAGTCGCTCACTACAGACCTCCAAACTTCATGTGGCCTTCAAATTAGCTCAAGAACAGTGCGTAGAGAGCTTCATGGAATGGGTTTCCATGACCAAGTCGCTGCATCCAAGCCTTACATCACAAAGGCAATGCAAAGAACTAGATGCATCCACTGGACTCTAGAGCAGTGGAGATGTGTTCTCTGGAGTGATGAATCACGCTTCTCCATCTTGCAATCTGATGGATGAGTCTGGGTTTGGTGGTTGCCAGGAGAACGGTACTTGTCTGGCTCCATTGTGCCAAGTGTAACATTTGGTGGAGGGGGGATTATGGTGTGGGGTTGTTTTTCAAGAGTTGGGCTCGGCCCCTTAGTTCCAGTGAAAGGAGCTCTTAATGCTTCGGCATATCACGACATTTTGGATAATTTCATGCTCCCAACTTTGTGGGAACAGTTTGGGGATGGTCCCTTTCTGTTCCAACACCAGTGCCCAAAGCAAGGTTCATAAAGACATGGACATGAGGAAGTTTGGTGTGGAAGAACTTGACTGGCCTGCACAGAGTCATTAGCACATTAGCTCCTAATAAGCTCATTAGGAGTTGTACATTTTATGGTAATACACTGTCTATGAAGATTAAAATGGGAACATTAAAGTAGCAGTACAGTGGCGAGGTTGCCGAGTGCTCAGGCACATAGTGCTTAAAAGTCTCCAACGCTCTGCTGACTCAATGACTGCAGAGCTCCAAACCTCCTCTGGTATTAACATCAGCACAAAAACTGCACCAGGAGCTTCATGGCATGGGTTGTGTAGCTCCTAGCTGTCCTTAGCCATGCTTTGTAATACTAAGACAAATATCTGTACAGTACTGTGCCTGCGTGACATCAACAAAGATAGCAGTAAAGATGAGTAGTAAAGTGCACTTAAGTGCACTCTGATTCAGAGCTTTAATTATAAGTTATCATACAGTCTTAGACAGGGCATTGTCGAGTTCACTCTCCTGAGCTTCTTTTATAGTGCATGTTAGACACAGTAACTTGATCACATGAACACAGATTTGTACACAGAAATCAACGCCTGCAGTCAAGAGGGTGGATTGTAAATTTAAAAATGCATTTACAGCATTTTGGATTTGAATCCACCTTACAAGCCTTGCTGCAAAAGATCCATTTTTTCTCAGCTGCAGACTGTCTCATAAAATGATGGTATGAAGATCATCTCTGGCAGCGTGGATTGGAATAGGGGAAAGGATTAGTCTGGCACAGCGGGGCAGGGATTGAGAGATGCAGGTGTATAGATTGATGAAGGGGAGAGTTGTGTTGTCCAGCATGGTTTCTGGCTCACTTGTTCAGAAAACATGGTGTAGCTGGCCAGCTTTTTTCCTCCTTACACACACTTCAAACCCACTCGCATACATCAAGGACCCACACACTCACACTCCCAGATAAATGCCAACACAACCCTCCTCGTGCACAAGCACACACATGCATAGTTGTGGATCATGACTGTGCCATGACTGCCAAGCCGAACACGCCTGGTGCCAGCAGAATTTAGCAGGCCTGTGCAGGTAGCAGTGGGAGAGGCAGCTATCGTCCAGAACAATTATCCCATTATTACCTCAATTTTGCCTCTGATAAAAGCTTTGCTGCGTTCTGCCGCCTCCACAGAAGGCCTTCACTGTTAGTCAGGTTGGAAGTAATTACTGCTGTGGTTTGAAACCTTGCATGACCTCCTGTTCCACGTATCGCTCTTCCTTGTTTTGTACGGATGACTAATAGTACACTGATTGTAGGGAGTATTTGCAGCCTTAGTTTGATTAAACACCCACACTGATGCACACACACACTTTCGAACGACTAATTCCTCCTCAGTATTATACACCCAACCTTTAGTACTGTTTAAGGAGAGAGAACATGCGGGAGGGAGGGCAAATGGGTTTTTGTTGATTAGGAAGAAATATCCCAAAGCACAGTTAATAATGTGTATGAGCATCAATTGCTGCTGTCATCTACTATTAAAAAAATCTGCAGTACAGTTGTGGTCAGAAATCATCATGGGCATGAATGTCATGGTAATTTTGGGCTTTTAATGATTTATTTGAACTGTTCTTTTTCCAGGGTGGAATGATTGTACAGCATGCATCTTTAATAACAATAAAAAACAAGAATTGGGTGCACAAATTTGAATTTTTGGATTTTCCCAAATCCACACAGGGTCAAAATTATGCATCGAGGCTCAAATATATACATCTTTTAATAAGCGGTGCTGAAGGTTCTGCAGTGTCTTTTAACTTGATGTGGCCAAGCCCTATTAACTTCTTGTCTTTTGAAGTTATTTCTAAACAACTGCATATTCTAGGATCATCAGTTCAAATAATCATACATAATTGCAAGTTATCCAGATGTGTCACCACTTTGCCAAGATCTGGAAGAAGACCCAAATAGTTACCCACAGAAGAGAGGAAATTGGTTAAGATGTTTAGGAACCATCAAGGCTCAAGCCTGCCATGAACACCAGCTTCACCGTCCACAGAGAAGCCAGTTTTGCATCGCCGTGGACCGAGAGAGCGCCAAACAAGAAAGAAGTCCTTGCTCCAAAATCAGCACCTTCAAGCTCGACTGAAATTTGGACAAGCCAAATGCCTTGTGGTGAAAAGTTTTATGATGAAACAAGACAAAGATTGAGCTATCTAAACACAATGACAAGAGGTATGTTTGGAGAAGTAAAAGTGAGGCTTTCAAACATAAGGACACTGGATGGCAGCATCATGCTCTGGGGCTGTTTTGCTGTCAGTGGTACTGGTACAATGCACAAAGTGGATGGAATAAAGAAAAAGAACTACCTCCAAATTCTTCAACTTCACATCAAATCAACAGTTGACACTTGGACACAATTGGATGTTCCAACAGGATGATGATCCCAAACACACATCAGAACTGGTTTTGGAATGGATAAAGCAGGCTGACAGTAAGCTAGTGGAATTGATTTTCCAAAGCCCTGACCTCAACCCGGGTCTGTGCAAGGAAACCAACCAATTTCACTGAACTCACTGCCAAGAGGAGCGGTCACATATGCAGCCAGAATGATGCCAGAAGCTTGTTGATGGCTGCCAAAAGCTTCTGGTCGAGGTGTAGCTTGATAAGGGACATTTAATCAAATAATAGTGGGGGTGTATGTATATATTTGAGCCTGTATGTATATTTTTTTTTGTGTGGATTAGAGAAAATCTAAAATAGATTCACACTTTAGCACTCAATTTGTGTTTTTTAAAGTTATTAAAGATGTATGCTGTACAGTCATTCCACTCTGGAAAATGAACAGTTCAAAGGAATAATCAAAAACACCAAATTGCCATGACGTTCATGCCAGTGATAAGTGGATGTAAACTTCTTTACTCTTTAAAGAGTGGCATTAAGGTTGTTGTTTTTTTTTTTTTCTAAGTAGAAAGCATATTTTGTGAGAGAAGTAGTGCTGTTCAAGTACAGTTCAAACCCAAAAGTTGTTCAAGTCATGCTCAAGCAGAACTGATAGGAACACATTTCCTACAAGAAGTTAAGAGGAAAATGCTCAGAGGAAAGCTTCTGATGATGGGCTCTTAAATCAGCTAAACTATAATATTTGCAATCAGATACAACTTGCATATAAAATACAGACTTTCAGCAACTCTGTTTTCACATCATATAATATCCAATGTGTTTTGTTAAAGAGAAATCAGAAAAAATGATGACGGCAAAAAAGGAAATGTATTAGGTGAATAATTTTATGAATAGACAGCTAAAGGCATGTATGCCTGAGGGCTGTCTATTTATGCTTCTACACGCTTTTATTCACACTTCATTTTAACAAGTCCCAAACTGACATGAATGGAGTAATAGCCTTGCATCATTATTATCTGTCATCCTCAGCAGCTGTGGTTTGCTGAAAGCTTTGTGGCCAAAGTGCAAGTGTTCAGGGACTGAACTTAGCCGCCTCACGCTGGCGACTAAGTGTTGTTTCTGCTTCTGCTCTTCTTCTCTGTTGTGCAACCCATCCCTCCCTGACCTTCACATCGTTGTTCTCTGTGTCATCCACTTGTCATCTGTTGACTGGCAGCTTCCAGAGGTTAAGAAATAAAAAGAAACCGACAAGTGCCAAAAGCTGCACTTTCTTGAATGACCGCACAAGGTCCCCACTTTTTGTCGTGATCAGTTTTTAGGGAGTTGTGTGTCAGGTTACAGCATAGGTCACAGGGTAGGGTTTCAGAAGGACGCAGGTTTGACACAGAAGTATAAATCCTGTCTAAGTCTCACTAGCTACACCGAGTTATATGATTGGACTTCTCAACTGTGTTTTTGTGTTTTGGTGTTGGTGCCTTCTAGAGTCTTTTAGTGCATTTTCTAATATATTATTATATATTGTTTTGTTTTTGTTTTGTTTAATTTATTTTATTGATGTCAACAGTATTCGGAAAGTAATTTAGGAGAAAGTAGAAAAAATACATAGTACATACAAAAATAAGGCGAAATAAACTACAATATCCCTCCACCTTTGCTGGTTTAGCTTGCATATCCCAAAAGGAGTGGGAAGAAATGTGCTTATTTAATCCCACTCTTCTCCATAAATCCTCAGTTATTACTTATCCAGTTTCCTTATTAATGTAAACCTCAATAACAAGAATAAACATATATACATACAGTGGGGGAAATAATTATTTGAGTCCTTGCTGAAGTTGTACGTTTGGGGACACGGCCAATCTGTGGGAGCCAGAGTGGGTTGTAGGTGATCAAATACTTATGTCACTCGATGACATTCAAATCGAGTTATAACTTTTATGTAATTTTTTTTTCTGGATTTTTGGTTGATATTCTGTCTCTCTTCATTAACATTACCATAAAAATAAGGAGCACTCTGAGAACGCAAACATCTGCCACGTCAGCTCACTCTCTGGGCACTCTTTATATTAAGGGAATAGTTTTGGATTTTGTTTACATTCATTTTGTTTTCTTTGTTCTTTTTAAACGTACTTTAATAGGTTTGTAGTGCAATTAAAAACAAGTGCAAAGTGCAGGCTTTTGTTATTTGCCCTGTTGAAACCCATTTTAATCTGACATTAATTTGAATTAGGGCTGGGACTTTAACGCGTTAATTTCGATTAATTAATTACGGGGAAATTAACGAATTAAAAATTTTAATCGCACTTTGCACCGTGGAACGTTTCTCAGTGCACGAGTTCCAGGCATACAGATTATATCGACGCACAATGTCCAAATTCAGGGGCCGCATCCTGCGAAGGACCCGGCCCACGAAGACCGCAAAGGGAGGACGTGAGCGGCTAGCCTTCATATCAGCGTCACCTGTCCTCACCTCTGCGTAGCTCATGTAGCCTAGCAACCGTGAGTGTGAAGCACAGCTGTGTAAAAGCAGCTGTTAAACGGAGAACGAACTTTTTCTCCTTTTTGTGGTTTAATTTTAAGTCTTTAATTGAAAATAAGCTGTTAAAACAAGCATGACACATTTTAACATCAAGGAATACAGCTGAGAGAATGATTAATTTCCAACTATATTAAGTGAGACATTAATGTTGAATAAATTAATTAAAGTTAAGTTACGATGCTTAACTTTAATTTCAGGAGTTTATCACAGGAGCACTTCCACCCTTCATTGGTCTGTGTAGTAGACTGGTGGGAAAATAAACAAAATTTTGAAGTTTAAGCTTATGTATATTGATTCATTCATCAACTAAACTTAAATTAATATTTCTCATGTCAAATATTGAAATGCGATTAAAATGCAATTAATTTCGATTAATTAATTACAAAGCTTGTAATTAATTCGATTAATTTTTTTAATCGAGTCCCACCCCTAATTTGAATATAATTTTTTTTTTTAATTTATGTGGATATAGTACACGTGTAGCATTCATTTGTTTAGTAAATTCATTTAAATGTTTAGTAATAAATATCAAGTGAAAAAGGTTTTTGATCACAAGTTATTTTGGTTTCTTAAAAATAATACTTATTCAGGAACATTATACATGTATTCAAATTGTTATGTATTCAAGCAGTTATGTACATGACAGTAACAAGTTATAACAAAGCCAATAAAACAAATGTTGCCAATACTGTACAAACAAAGGCAGTAAACGGAGTTTCAATAAAAAAAGATAAAAGACATTTTATGAATGTTTGACCTTGTAAGACCTTGAAGAATAGGTCAGTGGTCCAAAGTAAGATGATATTTAGAATTCCCATCATTCATTGTCATTCTTTGGGATGTTTTATCATTCATATATATATCTAGGTATATGTTGTCAATACAAACAATGGCAGTAAAAAACATAGTTTTAAATAACTCTATATAGCATTATCACATTGACCTTCAGATCAATCTATTGACCTTGAAGCAGAGGTCAGAGGTCAAATGTGACATGATATTTTAAGTCATTATATAGTACTTTCTTATATGTTGACAAAGCACACCACACTTCTAAGAATGATAGTTTTTATTTTGTAAGCCTTTCAGTCAATTTTTGACTAATAAATCTTAAAGTCGAACCTAACAATCCACTAAAATCAAATTTTAGTGGATTGTTAAAATGACCGCGTTCTACAAAACTGTTGCTAGTGAGCACCTCACTGTCATCCTTGATTACTCAAGACTGCACTACTGGCTCCACTTCAGGACCCCCCCCCCCCCCCCCCCCCCCCCCCAACTCCTTCCTCTTACTTCCTCTTTTTTCACTCCCTTTCCATCGTTTCATAACTAACCAACTACTGGCACCAGCGTGCTCACACTCTCTCATCAAACTCTTTGCTGGGAAGCAATTTGCAGCAGTTCTAACACAAACACACTCACACATATAACTGTGCCAGCTCCTGCTGGCAGATTATCATAGACACCTTATTATTCAAAATTGGCTTCTGCTGAAATGAGCCAGATGTGATACCTAGATCCTTAGTATACACACACACACACACACACACACACACACACACACACACACACACACACACACCTGAAGTACTTGAGTTTAAGACTGTCATTGTTAAACTATGAATTGGATCAGGCTGCTGTATTCATTTTGGGCCTGAAATGAGTATATGATGGTTGTATTAGCTTGATGTGAGCAAGAAAATCTGTTATCAGTGCAAAACAGACAGGAAGAGGATGCTGTTAACAAGCTAACTAGCGTACAGCCCTATTGTGATGTACGCATGTCTCCTTTGGACCACCAATTCTGTCCTGGTTCGGTCAGTCTGCCGGTCAGCCATTTGTCACTGCAAATACTGCAGGTCCCCTGCGTCAGCTGCCATATGAGACACTGACAAACAGGCTGGACACACAGACAACTTCAAGTCTTCATGGCAGCAGAGAAAGGAAGATAGGCAGATAACAACGGACAGACATCGCTGCTCTGTGAGTGATATTTAGGATGATTTAGAAGTCCAGATGGCTTCCGTTCTGCTCTACTTCTAGTTTCAGTTCCCATACCAATCAGTACCTCAAAGGACAGCATACTTCAAACACTGTCTTCCTATCAATTTCAGCAGATGTGAATATATATATATATATATATATATATATATATATATATATATATATATATATATATATATATATATATATATCATCTCTCTTATCCAATCAGCCGCATGTCCTTATCTTAAAGGTCAAGGCAATGAACCAATCCAATTTGAGATTACAGAAAGGGAATCCTGAATCCATCTAACTTTGACTGTCTTGTCTTTTTTTGTTCAAGGATGCAGAGGCAGCTGCATTTATACTCTGCTGTTGTTGCTCATAATAACTCAGTTGTAAGGGGATGCAAAGACGAAAAAGGATTTCTGAGCCTGATCAATGGCCAACAAGTGCATGCAGTCTGACACTAACAAATCTCTTGGTATTCATATTCAGCCTGACTTGTTTAAATGTTCTGTATTTTTCCTGTTTTGTTTTTAAATCCACCACAGTACAAAAACAGCAGGAAATAGATGAGGTAATCACTATGAAATCCATTCCAGTTCAGTTTTAGATGTCGAATTAAGTTTCTTTAGGCTTAATGTTGGTTGGAGATTGCCAGCGAGCATAATTATCATCTCTCTCTTTTGTTTTGATAGGTGGAAAAATGTGTCTGCGTATTATAATGAAATCTGGTTGAAAATTATTCCATTGCCCCAGGAAGAGTAGTCACTGTTTGGTGCTGATCTAGTGGTTTTAAAAGGATTTCTTCACATGGGGGAAAAAGGCCATTCATTCTTTTAAAAGCATGACTCTAAATCTGGATCTGAATGCAAGTAAAAAAACAAAAAAACACAAATCCCTAATTGTGCTGGAAAATTAGTAAGATTTTTAAGGCTGGTTTATTTCAGTTTTTTAAAATGCAGCTACCAGTACAGAGAGCCAGTAATGCCTCAGGAGTCTGCAAAAGCAACTGAATTGTGAGCATTAAACTAAATTATTTCTACAGCATATTTGAATAGGATATAAATCATTACCTTTCATACTTTTATCCTTAAAACCAAACAAAAAGAAAAAAAAAGAAGTAATTTAATAAGGATACACAGTTGTTCCTAAAATATGATCACAACCATGGTTTTCTCTTACCTAAAGCATATTATTCTTGTTACCATTTACCATCATGGTCTCATATCAGAACAGTGTTTAAATTTGCAGCAGGAATTTGTTTCAGCTTTAGAAGGCACAGTGAATGATGCAGTCTTGTTAGTACAGGGGTGCATGCTGTTATCTTCCACACCAAATGCTAGATTTTAATGTAATTTATATGATCAGCACTACAAGGCCAGGAAGACTCCTCCAAAGAACACATTTCTGCTGCATCTTGACTTCTCAGTGGCAGCTGATCAGGTTCACAGCCTGCCAATTTCTGCACGTTGTGCAGCACTAAAAACCTAAAAAAAGAGATTAAATTGGTGAAAAAGCCAGGCTTTGATGTTTCCATGTTGGAGGGGGAATCAAGTGGAGGAAGAAAGTGAGTGGTCACTGTGCTCCCTGTCCTCAGCCCGAGTTGTCCTCTTGGCTGCTGGTGTTCTGACAAGCTGAGCCATGGGAGCAATTAGGACACAGACAGGCTGCAGATGACTAGTCTGACCCTCCACTTCTTACTTCTCTGTTGCTTCCTCTCACTTTAACATCTGTCCTCCAAATCGATCCACCCCTTACTTCCGTGTGTGTTACTCATGGAGTCCAGGCATCAGTGGTATCACTCTTATTGCATCAGTAAAGCTATCAGTGTAGAACATAGAAGAAGTAATTATTTACTATTAGAGGTATTCACTGGTAAAATATTTAAGATTACATAAGCAGTCTTCACTGTAATAATTATTATAGTAAGGGAAATCAGAAGTCGTACATTAATAAAAATTAAGGCAGTTTTACAAGAAATAGAGGGAATTTAATTCAGTTTAGGTTTATTTTTATAACACTAAATCCAAACAACATAAACAACAGTTGTCCTATGGCACTTTATACTGCAGGATAAAGACCCTTCACTATTCTGAGAAAACCCCAACAATAAGCCAATTTTCTGTGAGGCAGAACTTTGTGATGTGGGAAGGAAAAAAATGCCCTTGTAATAGGAACAAACCAGCTCAGGGAGGGGCAGCCATCTGCCATGAGTAGTGTGGGGGCTGAGGGGAAGGAGAAAAGAAAAAGGAGAACATTGGAAGACAGGAGAGAGGTTCATGATGCAAAGCAGAAAGAGAAAGTAAAAGCAAGGTACTAAGATTTAATATATTTGTAAAAAATCTCTAATAGAAGAGAGAAATTTATAATGTGAAAACAAGAAAAAATATTAAAATTATATAAAAGATGAAGTCATCATTATGGAGTGTACTGATGTTGCTGATGACTGTAAAACTGCACGCTCATTGGCTAATTACTTGGTACAGGTAGCTCGTTAGCCAATGAACATGCAGTTTCATACTACTCATTTTGAAACGTAGTAGACTCAATTTTTTATTCAGTTTGACCCAAAATGAGTGACTGAGACCAGAAACCCAGCAGGAAGGTGTTTACTGAGGTCAAGACAGGAAGGCATGTGGTGGCCTTCAGACAGAATGGAGGTTTAAGGCACTTCTGCATTGGCTTCAGGCTTATAGGGTGCTGTCATCAGCCCAACGGGCGGGCTGCACGAACCAGTCCATTTACCATTTTACTAAAAATCTCAGACGAGTTTGAACCTCGGTGACCTTGACCTCAAAGTCAAAGGTCAAGTGTACTGAAAATCGCTTGAGAAGGAGGTATCCTTCTCATACTGATAGCTTAGCTGCATCAATTAACAGTCTCTGACACTTTGGAATCTGGCAACTGTGATACAATTCATGCAATTTTTTTTTTATGTTTCAGGTTTCTCAGTGGCTCAGTATAATATGTATCTATACTAGTGCCACTGTTTCAGTCTTTTGACAGAATGACAGTCAAAGCTTCTTCTCAATTTGCATTCAGTGAATTTTCATAATGATCAGAATCACAAGTACTTTATTGATCCCAGAGGGATAATAACCCTTCTGCTGTCAGATTGCTGTGATTTCATGGATTTTCAGGCCAGGGTACAGTTTGATACTAGAAGTGTTAAAACTGTTCTATGCTCATTGTTTCACTTTTGATTTTTTTTCTTTTAAGTAAACATGGCCTGGAGCGTTCTGTCAATATTGCTGCAGTTTGTAGTCAAAATGATGATGAGGTTCAAAGGACTGACTCAAATGGTGCGTAGATTTAAGTGCTTCAGACATTTGTTAATAATTACAAATAAGCA
The DNA here is from genome assembly GCF_007364275.1 of Archocentrus centrarchus. Classification (NCBI taxonomy): domain Eukaryota; kingdom Metazoa; phylum Chordata; class Actinopteri; order Cichliformes; family Cichlidae; genus Archocentrus; species Archocentrus centrarchus. The sequence goes on from NC_044359.1 coordinate 14,019,970, forward strand.
CAGGATGCACTGTGTTTCTTCTTATCCACCTCTTTTTACTCTGTTTATACTCCACTCTGCATTTAATCATTAGTTATTATTCTTCCACTTAAAAGGGAGTTTTTTTCTTCCCACTGTCGCCAAGTGCTTGTTCACAAAGGGTCGTTTTGACTGTTGGGTTTTCTCTGTAATTATTGTAGAGTCTTTACCTTACAACATAAAGCACCTCGAGGTGACTGTTTGTTGTGGTTTGGCACGGTATAAATAAAATTGAATTGAATTTAATTAATCAACCGTATAGTCAAAATCTTAAAACCTGCCAAAAGATATGACAGAAACTGTAACGCAAAAATAGTAATAGTATTTCTTATTCCTGGTTTTTACTGAGCCATTTGCTTTTGAATCGATATGGTGTCACTAAGGCTCTTATGCATCCAGGTACAATCTACTGAGACCTGCTAATTATGTGTTCTAAAACTTTCACTTCCAGGGGATTTGTGCCACCTAAATATTCTGCTGCCAGGAGGCTGAGGGGCAGCACTGGCAGCTGACAGGATTTTTCCAACCTGGAAGTCCATGTTTTATATTAGGTGATTCAAAACGACAGAAAGTTGTCTGAGGTTGTGCTGTGCTTCTGATGACAACACCATAGTTTGATTTCTAAAGAAATAGAGTTGAAAAGTAGGCTGCCACTGTCTCCGTGTAGTTGCTAGCAGACTTTTCTCAACCTCATTCTGGAACTTTAAGAGAAAATAATTGACACAAATAATTGTGCTATTGTGTTAAATTAACAGCATCCACTAACATTACAGAACGGCAGGGCTGATGATGTTTGCCGCCTAGCTTCGATATCAAAATTACCATTTATTATTAGCCATAGCTGCTAGCCACTACCTTAACGATAACAGATGGTTAATGTAGCTTTTGGGTAACTGCTAATGTCTAAAAAATAAAATAAAATGTTAATGTGTTCGCTGGCCAGGTTAAAGTGTTGAGTGTTTATGAGTATCAGCTACTGGGAGGAGGGGCTGTGTGAAGTTGTGTGTCAGCTGGAGGGGTCAAAGAGGGCATTGTCAGTATTGTAACTGTTACAAATGAGTATAGAAGTTACTTTTGGCTGCTCCATTATTCACCAGGGGTCGCGCCACATGTTTGATTTGGGAGTGTTGAATAATCTGATAACAATTTTTAGCATCGTCCCATATCCAAGTATTTATTTATTTACTTTTCATGCATATAAATTCCACAGGGAATGAATACATTTCACCTGCACCGTGTAACACTTGCGCACAAATGCGTGCACACACGTGTACATGCTGAACAAATGCAGGAACATAAAAATTACCCAGGAGACTGCGAGCTGGGGATACATTAGAGTAATGGACCTTGTCTTGTGAGGTAAACAGCTGTTTAGAGGTGTTGGCAGGCAGGTCCCATCGTTAATAATATCTCCTCCCCTGCAGCATCTTCATCTAGCAGAGTAGGAGCTGATTAGCAAATCTAATCGAGAATTTTTTTTGTCTCCTTGGAGATTTATTATGGTTTCATGATCAGCATTTAGGTATTTATGTGTCTTCATATTATTGAGGATGCATTCAGATTTGTTGTCATAAATGATTAGTGGTTCTCTTTCCAGTAGGCTGTAGACTCATATTTTGGGGACATCAGAGTATCATTAATTTGTTGACTTTGATTCATTGTTTTCTTTTATCCATTTTATTTCACCCTTTCTGTCACTTCCTGTTTCTCACTGCTATCTTTCCTGCTATTTGATTTGGAGTCTATACCCTAAGTGCCTTCTCCTCCATGTGGCATTTCTAATTAATACGCTGTGCATACAGACAGAACGTTTGAAGTTTTGTCTCCATAGAGACTTCACTTAATTGGGATGCATTATCATAATTAGCACTCATCTCCTGCTGAACATGCACTGTCACACTCGCTACTGAGCTTGTGGATTCTGAGTGAGAAAAATTTTGATGCTCTCTAATGAAACATCTTACTGCAGACAGACAAGGAAGTAAAACATTATTCCAGCCACAATCCTAATATTCCCATTTAAAGACCTTATTTTTCAGCCTGTAAAGACACTTTGCATGGCTCTAGAAAAATGGGCTGTGGGCACTGGCACATTATCTTCTAGTGAGCAGAATATAAATCTTCCAACACAACATGAGATCTGTTGGAACTTTTGAGATTACATCAGAAATGTTTGATTGTTATGAGTGGAATTGACTAATATGCAAGTGTATCCTGTGGTTTAAAATGATTAAAAGATGAAAATTTCAAACTGTGATGACTATAGTCTGCATAAAGCAGTTGTTACACGTCTGACGTTCTGTTCACCGGGGGGAGGGTAGGATTTTAAAAGTCCTCTAGCCTGTACTTGGCTTGTGTATTTTTCTTTCAGCACATAATCTGAGGGATCCAAAGCCTTCATGGTGTTCCTGCAATCCAGTGCAACCGGCAGGCTGGTCAAGTTAAAAAGGAAATTTAGCAGCTATTGCTGTGCTTTAATATAGGAGGCTGCAGTGGACATTCAAGTGTAAGATGTTTGCAACTCATTCATCCCTGGATATGCACAGTCAGAGAGAAGGAGATTATATTTGTTCACATCAGGCAGAATGCAGGTTTTCAGTTTTTGCAGTACCTTTCTGTATCACTGCTAATCCTTGAGTTTGGTGATCAATGCCTCCTGTCATGAATATACAGAATCTGATGGGACTTTATTTAATGAATTGTTTCCTTCATGGCAGCTAAATGACCTTTATTTAAGATCTATAATAAATGCCCCTCACATAGAAAGGAAAACAGCAGGGTTGCTGCATGAATATTCATTCCACAGATGTTCTAGTCATTGTTTTTGGGAAAGGGTGAACAAGTATAGCTTGTTGACCTCCCTCAAGGAATCGGTGCACTGGGTGGGGGATTTGCTCCTGTGTGCAGACCTCAGCTGACCTGAATTCAGAGCAAAATCTTGCGTTTTCTCAGGTTGGCATTTTAATAGTTTGTGTTTTTGTCCAAGACACGATGCACCTTGACAGTGTGAGTGTTAGGGCTTTGTTGCCACACTACTGAAGCTGCGCTTGTCTCAGCCCGATAACCCATCCTTAAGAGCCCAAATCCCTCTACACGGTCTCCTTGACATCCCTCTGCCCTGTCTCAGATACTCTGCTCTGAAGTAGCAGGCTTCCCGAGCAGCGCTGGCTTTGAGACTTGCCTTTGTTCTACTCACTAAAAACAAAGCAAATTTTTTTTCTCTGAGTTTCTCTGGAAGAAACAACAGCGTACAGGATTAGAAGGCACAATTGCAAAAAGCCAAGCGGAAGCAAATCGGTGAAAGAAGAGCTCTTCTTCTTAAATACTACACAACATGGCTCAGCTATACTTAGAAAAAAAGAGTTTTAAAACTGCACACAGCGGAGAGCTTACACACTGACGACACGTTGGCGTGTGGATGAGAGTGTTGGGGACCGACTTGTTATCAAACCTATGCGACACTGAACCAGACGGTCACTAGTTTCAGGCCAAGAACGCTGAAAATTGGCCGATTCCAGCGCATCTCTGGTTCTTACTCGTTGTGTCCTAAACAGCTGAATTGGTTTCACCTGTCTTGTTGAGCAGCTGCTCTGCAGCTGAACTAAACCTGCTGCTGCCTGGCAGGGGGTGACTTTGGGCTTTTAAGAACGGACAAAGGCGTGTCTTTGTAATTGTCAAATTTATGGTAACTGACTTTTGCTATAAGATGCAGTTGTTCTGCATGCAACTAAATACTAATACTGAAATCTTGAATGATATTGTAGTTACAGGTGCTGATATTATTACTTTAGTATGATTAAAAACTCAGTATTTACCTCTTAGCTTGAATCCTAGCCTTTCTTTTCTTGTTTTGATTTTTCACCACATCACCTGGCATCTTTACAGTGATGATGTATTCCAGTAATTTTCAGTCATCATTTACTTAATGGCCACGTCCACATCCTGCACATTTATATTCCATGTATGGTGGCAGAGTATGTTTAAGTTGGCTGTATTTTGCTCCAGGACACTGATGGATTCAACCTGTGACCTTTCAGTTATCAGTGATAACTTCCAATCACATGCCCTTGAAGGTATCTGTCCACACATTTTATTAATTTCAGCCTTACAAAACAGCCTCAAGAGGACAAGAGAATATTTCATTTACATTTTTATGTAGGTAGCTGATTTTGGCTTAAAGTCTTAAAGTGCATGTGATGTTTATCTTTAGGCTACATTGGTTCATATGTTTCCAGAGACTTGTGAAAAATAAATTAAGATTATCTTTACTAAATTGTGTTTTTTTAAATACTGAACTATGATCAGGTTATGGAGAACGAAGGCTCAGAAGCTGTGATGGTGTTAGGAACATCAAAAATTCACATATTTTTGAAAAGCCTCTCAAGTTTTTTGAGAAGCCTGAATGAAAGACATTTTTAACGCTTCATCTAATTACATTTTTGACATGTGGGGAAAAGTGCAGGTGAAATCATAGAATCCACTCTGTTGCTACGAGCCAGTGTTAGTGGTAGGCCACTTCCAGTGACCAATCATTTCATCACTGCCTTTACTGATTGCACGTGTGTAAACTGTTATTCATACTGTTGATGTGCACTCGAGCCACTTCTATAAACGTTTAGAGCCAACTGAAAACAGCCAAGTTCCTCGGATGTCCGAGCTTGGCAAGTTCAGATGATTCTGGCTTTGATCTGCTGCCACAAAATCAAAAATCTCCAGTAAATCTCTGCGTTATTATTTCAGCTTTATTAGTGATACATTTGTACTCACCGAGGTGATGAAACTTACTGCTGGGAAAGATCACTTCAACTCCAGAGGGATTTGGAAAAGACCGCCTGTACTTAAATCACAGTAGTTGTGGTCTGTGTCTGGTAAGAATGCCTCATCAAACAGGAGAGACTGCACACGGTGAGGGAGCGCAGGCCAATATTGAAGAATTTGATCTGGAAACCTTCATGGATATATTTACATTTGACGTTTAAATCATCTAATTGCTTTTTTTTTTTTGCCTCTTCTAATTTCTTTCCAGTGATGCTCTTTCAGCGATAAGCCCACAGCATTGTGTTACAATGGGAGAGAATTCATAACTGAAGTTTTATAGCCAGATTTAGTCTTTTAAGGGGGCGTTCGCTACATACTTTACTTTTGGATGCTGAGTCTGATTGACATACTGGCATTTACCGCTGACCAGAGACCTTTTTAAGCTTTTCTTTTTTTTGTTACATTCATTTATTTTTGGAGGAGAGGCTTTCACTCTACACTAGCTCAGCCTGTCACCAAAGTAATTAATTTCATTAATCAACAAATTTCCCTTGAGGCAGTTACAGTAAGATATCACAGCTACGGTGAAACATTTTAGTATGAGCTCATTTCTCATTCGATATCATTAGCTCTTTTTAATGCTTGTAGCGTGACGTGCCCCTGCGCGTGCAGATTCATTGAGTTCACAGCTGAGCAGAAAATAATAGATGAAAATGTTGGGGATTGAGCCTCCTTTGCGCCGCTCTTGAGAAGATGTCAGAAGGGTAATAGGAAGATGAATGGAAAGCAGTTATTCCTGCTTTCTTCAGCACTGTATCGATCGGCGCAACAACTGATATCCCATTGCGTTTGCTGCCCTCCTGCCTACCTCTCTGTGTGTCTGTCTGTCTCTGCCACCTGCTTCCAAACTAGGGAACAAGATTCTCCATCTGCCCCTGGATCTCTGTCATTCGCTCTCTGCCTTTTGCCTGCTGCTTTATTGCCTTTGTCATCTCTTTCTTTATTTTACACTTTGCTCCCTCTGTCACTTAGCTATCTGTTTTATCAGCGCCATTTCTCTCTCCTGTCACACACCCACCTTTCTTTTCTCTTCTGCTCAGACACACTTACATATTCTCCTCTGTTCCTCGAATGTGAGGAGGTGTCTGCTCCCCCCATATGGCCTGTCAACTTACAGCAGAGAGAGTGTGGGTGGTGTGTTGCATTCTAACCTAGCACGGTGTAAAAAAAAAAAAAAAAAGGAGAAAGAAATCATATGTCAAATGGTGGGAAAACACGCTGTGAAGAAGCACATCTATTTAGAAATCTCACTGCCTTTGAACTTGTGATGCACCGTGCAGCCGTAAATAATAAAAGGGAAATGTATTTTGTGGAATATATCGCACTTGCAATCAATTATTTTCTAAAATCCAGAGGGAGTCAGTGTTTGAGAAAATGAGCAGGTGGTGTGCGTGCGTGCGTGTGTTATGAAGGATGCGGTAAACAATAGGTAAACTGTAGATGCGTAATCTGCAGTCAGAGATGAGAAAGCCGGGCAGCACAGGAACAATCCTAATGTATCTTTTTTTAATCTGCTTTGTTGTTTGTCTTTCTCTGAAATTCAAAACTGTTGACAGCTGCAGCTGCCTGTTGTTTAGAAGAATAAAAGACAGAGAAATACTTGTTTGTTTATATATATATATATATATATATATATATATATATATATATATATATATTATAATTTTTTTTTTTTTTGACTGAAAGAAAAATCACCCACAAGCCATTTTGAGCAGAAACGCTAGCCAGTTCCAGATTCTCAGTTGTGGGAATTCACTTGAGTGGATGGCCTTTAACAATTTAGGACCAGTCAGTGTTTTACATTCTAGTTTATTCTTTGTAAAACCATTTTTAAAATGTTGGCGAGACAGATTCACCGAGGAGGTGATGTCAGTAACCTTTGGTGATATTTTTTTAATGCAGCAAATCCATAATTTTTGACTCTATTTGTTTTATTTGATTTTTTTTTTATGAATGAATACAATCTTTATTTTGAACATATAAGTAACAAATGTTAAGGACTGTAATAAAAACAATAATCAACACATAAAATATGATGTTTTCCTGTTCATAAAGGAGTAGGTAGCAAATGTAGTTCCTACCTTTATTTAACTCATTAGATATTTCTGTTCTTCATTACACAGCCCATGCATATTCACTATCTACGAATAAATAAACATAAAAGCTACTTTCTGCTGCTCCCTTGCCACATATGTTTGAATTGGAAGGCAACAGTAGTTGTTAAAAGCCAAGATGTGCAGAAGAGCATCTCTGAACGCACAACAGATCAAACATTGAAGCGGCAGAAATCACACCGGGTACCACTTCTGTCAGCTAAGAACGGAAAAATAAGGCTACAATTCACATGTGCTCACCAATGTTGGACAGTAGAAGTTTGGAAAAACTGTGCCTGGTCTGGTGAGTTGCGACTTCTGCTGCAGCATTCAGATGGTCCGGTCAGAATTTGGCATAAGCAACATGAAAGCATGGATTCATCCTGCTTTGTATCAACAGTTCAAGCTGGTGATGATGGTGTAGTAGTGTGGGGATATTTTCTTGGCACACTTTAAGCCCCTTAATACCAGCTGATAATCATTTGATCACCACAGCCTGAGTATTGTCGCTGACTATGTCCATCCCTTTATGACCACAGGGTGCCCATATTCTGATGGCTGCCTCTAACCGGATAACACACTGGTATCAATGAGGTGTGCCTGATAAAGTGTCTTTTTTTTTTTTTTAACTTTTTTGTGACTTTAAATGCAATCAGAATTTTTTTTTTAATCTGTCTAAATAGACACGAGTTTTTTCAGGCAGCCCTGGGTGGATTCGGTGAAATGATTAAAGCCCAGTGGGCACAGTTACCTGCAGTCAATCCCACCGCTGCTTATGAAGCCAGCTGTTGTTAAAGACACGCTGTTCTTTAGCCAAAGTGCAACAACATGCTGTGCCTCTACCTGCATCCAAGACAAACAAGCATTTGTCCATTATCTGTGATGCACGGCAAACAGGATGTTGGTTGTGTTGGTGGTGATAGTAGTGCAGGGTGACACATACTGAAGTGCTAGTGACAAAACAGTCACATTGAGTGTACTGAGGAGAAAATGGGATGACGCTCATGTGGGTGCTCTGTTCTGTTGTATTCTAGTGTATTTTATTCTGTTGTATAAATCTGCATTTGCTTAAGCTCAACTGTTTTGAGATAAATAAGTACAGTAGTCTTATCTTAGAGCAGAGATATATTGCAGTAAGACAGTAAATAAAAGTATGAAGCCATTTCATGCATGGAGGGAGTCCTCTCCCCTGAGCTGAACCTTCTAAGGTTTACTGCAGAGTTCAGCCAGATTATGAATAATGGAGAAAGGTCAGGATAGATTTTTAATGGATTTATACACCACAGCTGCATCAACAGGAATTTTAGAGTGATCATTTCTGCTACCAAGGGTGGGGTATATTTTCCCTTGAGCTGTTGCTCCAACAATTAAAATGAAAGAGTGATTGAACATAAGCATACGCTGCATTCTCCATGCATGGGTTAATCCCACTAATCTGTTTTGTGTATGTAACATGTCATGACCTAATTTTAAGAGTGTCATTTAGTAAATAATCTGCTAAATGACTATTTTACACAACTCAAATGTGTGTGTGAAGAGTCTTTATATTCCCTCCATTTTAGTTGCACACAGAAGTGCAAATCTCTTCAGACTCGACTCTTCCTTTCATGCTTCAGAGTTTTTAAGTTTTAAAGCCCACATGCATGAGCTCCCCCCCATTGCTTTTTTTTTTTTTTTTCATGATATGAAGAGCTTTGCAGTAATCCTTCTTCTTAATGAGCCCGTTTTATGTGCGTCGCTCTTTAGCAGTTCAAAAAAGGGGGTCAGGGTGGGTCCTCCGTCAGTCGTTCCACGTCTGTTGCTGCTCACAAAAGGCGGGCTAGCCATGACTTTCGATTGGTTCTTTTTAATGTATAGCAGCGTGGGAGATGTAATTTACCAAAAGTGTCAGCAGCAACCAAGGCTGACAGTCATGTCCCCCAGTTGACACCAAATAAACAGTCACTTAGTTTGCGTGTCCCTGTCCACCCACATAACGCTGATGGAGACTGATGATCACACCCGCGTGTAATTGTTCTGACACCTCGCTGTGACAGATTGTGTAGAGAGCAGTAAATTGGGAATGACTTTAACACTGGTCTAGAAATGAAAAGAGGAAATTAGATATATTCATCCATTATGGAAGAGTCCACATTTCAGCTCACTCCTTGGGATAAATTTGACTTTTAATATTAACTTTTCATTTTTATTTATTTTTTGAGCATGCGGGGCGATACAGCTATGTTCATTCAGCTCACACTTACCTACAGCTATCCTTTGTACTCGATTTGCATAATTCTAATTAAATGCTCACTCAGAAGCACCCAATCAGGGTGTCAAGTAGAAAGTAGGAGGAAACAAATCCTTTTATATGTTAATCTACTTTACTACAACATTGTCTAGCCTGCCAGGGAAATGAATATTTCACACATCAAACTACACATTTGCATCAGCATGCAGAAATAAATGTATTACTTCCATCATTTTCGATTAGCTCTGCTTTAGGCTGATATTAGGCATTTTTCACACTGCATAATGTTTTTGATTCCATACAAGTGCTTGTCCAAGGAAATGCTGATAGCATTTCATACATGCTTGTTATTGAAACTAACCCAAACATTACTCTTTGTTTCATTTTTTAATTATATTTCATTTATATCAAGAATTGAGAAGCTGGCACTGTCGGAAAGTACAGTTTATGATTCTCTTTTGCACACCCCATTATTTGCAGCAAAGACACTTTTCTTTCTTCTGCTTTGAGCAGCTGGAAAAATTCAGAAATTAAATGGAGGGCTAATTGATTTTTCTCGCTAACTCTACAGTCCACTGACAGCACAGATTTGGTGGCAGGAAGGGTCCTGACTGATGACTCACAAACAAGACATCCAAAAAAATGATCGATCACATTTTTTAACAGAGTGCCTGAAACATATCTCCTCAGAAAAAGAAGAAGAAAAAAATACTGTTTGTCCTATATCATAAAATTGGAGATGTCGCTCAGCACCCAATAAGGTGTATCAAATGAAGTGACCACGAGTGTGTCTGTGTTCAAACTGAGGATGAGAATGGGAAAACTGCTGATCTACGGGGACAGCAGAAGATTGGAAAATCGTTGCCTGGTCTGATGAATCTTGATTTCTGCTGCAACATTCAGATAGGATGGTCAGAATTTGGTGTAAACAGCATGAAAGCATGGATCCATCCTGCCTTATATCAATGGTTCAGGCTGCTGGTGGCGTAATGGTGTGGGGGGATATTTTTGGCACACATTGAGCCTCTAGTACCAGTTGAGCCATTTAAATGCCACAATCTACCTGAGTATTGCTACTGACCATGTTCACCCCCTTTATTTGTACCCATCTTCTGATGGCTGCTTACAGCAGGATAATGCACCATGTCATAAAGCTCAAATCATCTCAAAATGGTTTTTTGAAGATAACAATGAGTTCACTGTACTCAAATGGCCCCCACAGTCGCCAGATCTCAATCCAATCGAGCACCTTTGGGATGTGGTGGAACGGAGATTCGCTTCATGAATGTGCAGCCAAAAAATCTGCAGTAACACCGATGATGATGCTGCCACGTCAACATGAACCAAAATCTCTGAGTAATGTTTCCAGCATCCTGTTGTATCTATGCCACGTTAATATCCTTGTGAGGCAATTTGCTTCACATATAATACTCTAAAACAATATATACAGTACATCATACACAAACAGTAAAAATCTAAATCTTCTACTCTTGTCACCGTGAATCTTGGATTAAAAAAAGCAGGAAAATAACATCATGGGTTATAGTTTGTTTGAGAAACAACAACAGACTGAATGACCATCTATAACTAATACCCACTGCCTGTGGGAAGGCTGTCTATGTGCAAATAGGAACATCTGGAGCTCAACTTACTGTATTGTTGATATCAAGTGTCTAAAGTGTGTAGTTTCTCTTAAGAATCTGAACACAGAGCACACAAATGAATACAAAATAAAATATATAAAACAGCATGATGTGTGTCCAAGTGAAATGCCAGAAGCACCTGTTAAATTAATGTAATAATGAACTGAGGCCACTGAAAGTTAATACATAATTAAATGTCACCAAGCCATGATAAGCCATGGAAGCACAGCTGTGCTATATTGTATTCAGCTCACAGCACATGACGGAACCTGAAGGGATAGTTACCCCCAAATCACTTTTGCCTGTTTTTCCTCTGACCTGTAGTACTATTTCCCCATTTAGTTTACCCTATTGTGGGTTGCTCAGTTTTAGAGATCTCGGCTATAGAGAGTAACGCATGCCAACACGGCAACCAAAAGAAGCATGCAGCTCGCTAATATTACAAGTCCACTGTGTGGGGATGCTAATGTTTACATCCTGTCACGCTGTTATGAACACAGCGTCATGGGTAGATGCTCACTTCCTGCTATGCACTGATACAACTGGTGCATGTAGTTTGGTAGGAATAGTTCCTACATGAAATCGCCCACAAGGTTTGTGGATTGTTTTTGTTAAGCATAAACCAAGAGAGGGCAGACATTTCTACAGCAAAGGTCTCCGAAGGTGGGTAACTCACACCAAAGCAATCCAGATGGATATGTAGCAGGACAGGCCAGGGATGGTATGTGTTGGCTCACTGTCACACCTGTCACAGCTCACTGGGATGCTTGAACAGAAAAGATCCTTGTTTCAAACTGTGAGTGAGTCTTTGCACAGAATATGTATGTACTGTATCCGTGAACACAGAAAAAACTGAGCAGAGGTAAGCAGGACACTGTTAAGCACAAAGAAATGATCTTTATGCACTCGTGATTTAACTCGCTGACTTAATGTCTTCTATTTGCAGCATTGTGTCCGTGGAAACAAGGTAGTTTTTAATAGTGTCACCACTTGAATCATTTATCATGTAATTCAACAGGAACACCTTGCCTTGAGGAGCTATTGACCTCAGTCAACAGCATCTTACCATTTATCATAACTATGCATACACAGGTGCACGTGCTCCATCTTTCTTGCTGTCTAACCATAAGCCTGCCTCACATAAACTACAATCCTCTATTATTGCTCTTTCACACACACACACACACACACACACACACACACACACACACACACACACACACACACACACGCACACACACACACACACACACACACACACACACACACACACACACACACACACACACACTGACCAGCGTTTGTCCTTCCTTCAGGTGACGATTCTGATCATCCTGGCCTTGGCCTTCCTTGCCTGCATTGTGTTCCTGGTGGTTTATAAAGCCTTCACCTACGACCACGCCTGCCCAGATGGATTCATTTATAAGGTAAGACCCACAAATGGCCAGTGTTCAGTTTTATGTCTCAACAACACATTTATTTAGAGAGGTGGTTAACAGAGCAGCTGGTTTGTACTGTAATGTGGGTTCTAGATTAGCCTCTTGACTGCTAAGTAAGCCTGCAGATAATGCTAATTTTATTATTAATGATTCATTTCTTAGTTTATTTTAGGTGTGTGTATGTGTGTGTGTGTGTGTCCACCTTAATACTAATCCCTTAATGCATGATGTGAATATTGGCCCATGTTCTGTCTGTTTCCTTCGTGGAACCAACATCTGTGAGGGTTAGCTGTATGCTACAATACTGTAGAAGGATGTTACAATATGTCTTCTCCTGTCTTAGAGATTCTGAGGTAATATATGAAATGGAAACACATTTCCACTATTTCCTTAGCACTTCACTGAGTTAACCTTGTAGGATCTCAAAAGGAGATATAAAGTCAAGTCAAAGCCTTAAAGTCCCACTACAATAATGTAATTCAGTTTGTGATAACTATCCAGGTGCGCTTTTTCAAACTGGACCTCCATTCCTTTGATTTCTTCTTGTCTTTGTGCAAGCTGGCTCCACATAAAAAAAAATTAGTCCATTTAAACAGTCTACAGTCTATTTAAAATGATGTTGATTTGTCCAGTTACTTTTGAGCTTCTGGAAGTAGGGGACTGTGTAGTCAAATGGCTATAATTCCTCAACAGTGATGTAATACTTTTGTTAAACTCCTTGAATTAAAGCTGAAAGTCTGCACTGCAGTCACATCTTGCTGGTATGATTTAAAATCCACTGTGGTGGTGAAATTACAAACATTGTGTCATCGTCCAAAAACTTAAAGTCCTAAGTATATGTTTACAATAAAAAAAAAAGAAACACTTATTGATCTCATACATAGTTTGACATTTTCAAAGTGTCTGAAAATGTCAGTTTTCCTCCATGGTGTGATAGTCCATCTTATTTATTTATTTTTTTAGGTAACATATCACAGACACAGCAAGTTATTAAAGTCAAATAACTAGAACTCATCCCCACAGTCCCTGCAAGAGGCAAGGAGTAAGGTGATGGGATGCACAAAATTAGTGAAAAATGTCAATCAAAGGGTGACTTTGTCAGATTTTTTTTGTTTTGTTTTGTCAGACCAGCTGATAAAATCAAAAGATTTGTTTTTTTTTTAAGCAAAAAAAAAAAAAGAACAAAATCAATAGAGAGATCTAAACCAAGTCATTAGATTAAAATTTGTATTATACTGGCATGTCTTAGCTGCACTGTAGTGTCTTGTGGTTTCTTTAGAGTGCAGTAAGCATCAATTAATCAAAATATGCATACATGGTTAATTAGTAATTAGTAAAGCACATCAGCAAGGGTTGTACCAAATATTCTCCAAAACTGTTCTGCTGTTTAGACATTCAGTCTAATTAATTATGCACAGTTACCGTATTTTCCGGAGTATAAGTCGCACTTTTTTTCATAGTTTGGCTGGGGGTGCGACCTATACTCCGGAGTGACGTATATGTGACATTTATAACACATGAACCAAAATACTCCAGCCACTTGACATCTCCGTGAACTGCAGCTTTAAGGCAGTCTTGCGTAACCTGTGGGCGCAGTGGATGATGGATGGAGAGCACAGCTTAACGGCAACTGGGAGAATGCGCCACCCAACTTTCCTGGAAGTCATTGGATGGATCAAGAAAACATGGGCTTCAGTGACAAACCATCCTGTTGGGATTCAGAAAGGCTGGAATAATTGGAACTGCAGCTGACGACGAGTCTGTCTAACGAGACACAGAAGAGGAAGCGGAGCTTCGTCTACGGAGTGTACGGAATTGTTTAGAAGTGACACAGAGGATGAAGAATTCAATGGATTGATGGTTTGGTTAACTTGTTAGTATGTTCTTTATGCTATGGTTATCTGAATAACTTAATGTTACGTTAACATACCGAACACGTGTTCGTTGTGCGTCATGTAGCTGAATGTGCTACGTTAGCATAACGTAGGTGTAACCGTGTTCGTCCTGTTCTTTAATCCATTATTATTTTAAATTATTTTAAATTGCCGTTCAAGATGGAATTTGTGCTCTGGGTCTCGGATTCTATCACCACCCCCCCCCCCAAAAAAAGTGCGACTTATAGTCCAGTGTGACCTATATAAGTTTTTTCTTCTTTATTATGCATTTTTTGGCTGGTGCGACCTATACTCCGGAGCGACGTATAGTCCGAAAAATACGGTACACAAATACTCAAAAATACAACAAAACAAAGAAAAAATACTTGCACTGGGTATAGCATAACCTTCAAATCACACAGAAAATCAAACCTTTTAGTATTAAAAAACAGCACTGAAACAATAAGAACAGCCTTACTGACAATCTATGTCATTGCTAAGACTTGGGCGCAAAGTGTCTCTCCTCACCTCACAAACACTCACTTAACTTTCTTTTGGTTCATATTAGAAGCACCCAGATCTAAAAAAGTAGAACACCATAAACTGAGGATTGCAACTGATGAAGCTCTGCTGTGTTTTGCAGTAACAAATGTCTTGGTCTAAATGAAATTCTCACAAGGTTCCCAAAACCTCTTTGTTTAAGCATGTTCATTGTTTAGATCTTAAAAGCTTGTCTCTTATGGATGGTGCCTTACTGAATGTAGTCATAGGGGGATTGTGGAAGATTTCTTTTAAGTAAATAAAGTTTATTTAATAAAGTAAGTTAAGATTATTTATGTATTCATGTTCAATAGCAAATCCAATGGGAGCAAATTCCACAACAACAAGCATTGATCTGTTAACCTCAGAGACATATTATTTACATATGGATGGACATATTTAAGTTCCCTAATATAGCGAGGCATCTGACCATGAAGAGCTTTGAAAGTGAGCACCAAAGGCTTAAATTGAGCCCCAAACTTTACAGGGAGTCAGTGTGAAGAGGACAGAATTGGTGTCACATGGGACCTTTTAGAGGACCTGGTGAGGAGCCTTGCAGCATCATTCTGGACCTTTTGCAAGAGATAATCCATACATGGTTTGCTCAGGCAAAGGATAAATTAATTACAATAATCTAGCCATGATGAAATAAAAGCACATATGATCATTTCCCTTTCAGATGGAGATATAATATAAACTTAGCATATAAAAAGTAAGGAAACTTGTGTTTGATCAACAATTTCTTTGTTGTAACAATGCTTCTTGGCAATAAATCTTTAGAACCACTGGAAAACCTGTATTTTCCTTACAAATATGGTACCATTTAATGGGAAATAAAACATTTGTGGGTTGAGGATTGGGGGTGGCTGTAGCTCAGTAGGTAGAGCAGGTCACCTACTGATCGGAAGTTCAGCGGTTCGATTCCTGGGTACTGCAGGCTACATGCCAATGTATCCTTGGGCAAGATACTTAACCCCAAGTTGCTCTCCGACCATCCCGTCAGAGTATGAATGTGTGTGAATGTTAGTTAATTAAAAGCACTTAGCTTAGTAAAAACATGGAAGTGCTTGTATGAATGGGAGTGCATGGGTAAATGTAAAAAAAAAAACGTGTTGTATAAGCGCTTTGAGTGCTCTGACTGAGTAGAAAAGCGCTATATAAGAACTAGTCCATTTACCATTTATTGACTCATGTTTTGAGCTTTTGGTACCCAGGGTTCTGACAATCAGGCTTATCAACACTGGAGGCAGTCTCAATGAAGAGTCTGGGACCAAACTCTATCCTCCAAGATGACAACGCTCGCCCCCCACAGAGCGGGGTTTATCAGAGACTACCTCCAGAGTTTGGGAGTGGAGAGAATGGAATGGCCTGTCTGCAGTTCTGACCTCAACCTTGGGCATCCTGTTCGTGGCAGAGTGACCCATTCCAAGGTTGCAGAAGTGAACACAACTGCATTGGCTGACTTGTGACAAATTCTAGTTGAAGAATGAGATGCCATCCCACAGCAGTGTGTGGCAACGTCAGTGACCAGCATAAAGAGGAGGTGCCAGGCTGTTGTGACTGTGGACGGTTCTTCCACATGCTGCTGAGGCCCCTGTTTGTTAAATGAGTGAGTTGTTAAATTGCCAATATGTCTTGTTTCTGGAGACTTCAATCATCCAATCCAGTAAATGACACCAAACAAGAGGAGTCAATACCAGAATAAGCTGTTCGGCATCGGCAGAGATGATATGATGATAAATTTTTTCATGGATGTGACCCACAAACTCAACTCGGTATAAGATTTATTGCTAAGAATCACTGTTACAACAAAGAACTAATCAAGAAGAATAAGAAGAAACAGCCTTTATTGTCCCACAGAGGGCAAATTTGGGTGTAACCAAACACAAATTTCCTGACTTTTTGTGCTAGATTTATTTAACCTCAGATCACCTGGGATTATGTTTGGGCTTGATTGAATGATTTGCTTAATCAAAGCGGGACATGTGAGTATTTTTATTTGTAAATCTTTCTTTTTAAAAAATTGAAAATGTGTTAGTGGCTATTGCACCCTCCGTTATTGCTCATGGATACAAAATCTGGATGTTATTTCTTGAACCTGCTTCTCCGAGTCTCTCATCACTTAAACACTTCAACTATCCAAGGAGGATATTGATTTTGTAAGAAACTGTCAGCCTTCAGCAAAGTGTTCCTGCCCCAGAGCTTTTGGCACTTTTATTTTTTTTTCTGCACTGATAGCCAAGTGGAGGATAAGGTGATGCACATTTTTTTAGTAGTTGGAATACTGAAAGTGTGGAAAATCCAGTGTGAAGGCATTAACACAATCTGAGACATTTTGGATCTGGTAGTTGAAAGATAGATCCAAAATGTCCTTAAAGAAAGATATAATAGATATGTTCAGTGATGGTTGTGTAGTTTATATCATCTCTGTGTATTATTGTTTAAATCAATGTCAGGTGCTGTTTTTTTTTCTGTGGTGTCACGTGTGTTTTGTATTTCTTCATTTTTTCCTCTGTTTGGTTGTTGCTGTTGTTTTTGGGCCTCCGTGTAACTGAAAGATATCTCAGCATGTGCAAAATCAATATCTGATCAAATTGCTTTGGAGATGGAACAGCTGTTGTTTTTATTATAGGCTTGTATGCTCGTGCCTCTCAGGTATATATACCCTCTTCAGCTCATTTGTGCTGAATCCTGAAGAAGGCACGAGCTGGTAAAACCTTTTTAAAGTCCAGCTAGAACATGTCAAAATAATAAGAGGATTTTCCTTAAATTTTTTTTCTCTACTGAAGTTTCTCCTTTGACAGCAGGAGAGACTAGCAGGGGTGTCCAAACTTGCGGCCCGCGGGCCAAATCCGGCCACGCCCACTTCTGGCCTGCGAATTGATGTCAAAAATAACATACAATTTGGCCCTTTAAGTTACTTTTTTGACATTTCACCTTCCCCTCCAATTACGAGGGTTAAGCAAAATGTCAAAAAAGTAACTTAAAGGGCCAAATTTTATGTTATTTTTGACATCAATTTGCGGTCCGGAAGTGGGCGTGGCCGGATGTGGCCCGCGGGCCGCAAGTTTGGATACCCCTGGACTAGAGCATGCCTAAAATGGTTTTCTAAATGAAAGTCTGGTTTTTCTGTCAGTTAAGTAAATGTTTAATTGCTTGTCTTCTCTTATTTATTTCACACTTGTGTTGGCAAATATTTGCTCTGCCAAACTCCTGAATCCTGTCCACCCTTCTTTGTTGCCTTCTCTACCATCCCACCTACACTATATTGCCAAAAGTATTTGCTCATCTGCCTTTACATGCATATGAACTTGAGTGACATCCTATTCTTAATCCATAGGGTTTAATATGATGTTGGCCCACGCTTTGCAGCTATAACAACTTCAGCTCTTCTGGGAAGGATTTCCACAAGGTTTAGGAGTGTTTATGGGAATTTTTTTTTATCATTCAACAACAACAAAAAAAAGAACAAAGAAACTTTTGCCCCACTTTTATTAATATCTGAGGTCATGTTAACCGAAGAAGCTGATTTATCTTGCAGGCAATAATTCATTAATGGTATCAATGATTTTGTTATGACCAGTGTAATTTAGTGTAATTTATGCTTTTATTCCTTAGCACAGAAGCCAAAAGAACACTTAATGTAGTCCTCCATCATATGTTAATCAGAAAAATTAGACATGCTGAATATTTTACGGTAATTACTACATCACGACTGACTCCTGATCATTATGGCTGAGGTTATAAAACAAAATGTCTTGCGCGGCTATCCTCATGCAACAGTCTGATTTTAGGTTTTACAGTGCATGAATACAGACAACTTCTACTCTCCTGACTTCCACTGCCCTCTACTTCTAAGTTTCACTTTACCTTGTAAGAGGTCACCTTGGAAGTCTGTGTCTCTAGACAGATGTAGTCTTTAAGGTGGAATAAATCTAGTTTCAGGCCCACAACCTCTGCAGGGGCTCTGACTGCAGTCTGCAGAGGTATTATTAGCAGTGTCACATGCACATTCACAAGGTGGAAAAGTGACAATAGAAATACACGCCTGCTCGTACAATGTGCCACACACAGCACAGCTATGCAAGGCTGTAAATGGGTGCACACTCAAACACATGGAAATATATGCATGCACTCTCCAGTCCTCTCCTTATGTTCTACCATCTTTACCATCGCTACTTTACCATCCCTTCAGACTCCTTCTTATGGTTTCATACGCCACCTCCTTGTTACAACTAGTTAGAATTAGAAGCCTTTTGTTGTCATTATACAATGTATAATGACACCTTTAGATGCAAGAGAAAAACAAAGAACAAAAATACAGTCACACCACCATACACCATAACCATACACCATAAATATAAAAAGTACTATACAGTAGAAATCACCTAAGTCAAAGCTGCACAAATCGGATTTGTGCTCTAGTCGGATGGCTTCTGCAGGTCCTGATTTTCCTAACGTTACTTACAATAAAAATCATCACCTAAATTGGATCATACAAGTCTGATTTTTGCCTACTTCGGATGAAAAATGTGGTCCCATTGTAATGGATTTCCAATTAAATGTGATCGCATAAGTCGCATGAGTTTAGCGCTAAAGCCCTCCTCAGCTCTCATCACGCCTACACAGGCTAACAACGCCTGGAGCTCGCTTGAGTGTCTATACAGTCATGCGATGTCTGGATTGGCCGGACTGGGCGAATCAGTTAATTTCATCGGTGTTGTAACAAAAAGTGGTTCATGTGACAGAGTAGCAGGTAGATGCAAATATTTCACAGATTCACAGTGACTTACCCAATAACAGAAAATATTGCACAGAGTATTCTAATAATTAAAAAAATAAGAAAAAATGCATATTGTACATTTGTTTTTATTTTGGGGGGTAATTCAAGGTCCATCATATGAATTTCTTGTTGGCCATTATTTATCATTAATAATAAAAATTACACATTTAAAGATGTTTATTATTATAATTATTATTTTTATTATATATTTTCTTCTACAGTGTGAGGTTTTTGGGTTATTATACATAACACTGGGTCCTGACTGTATTATGTTAAATGTCCCGAGAAGACCTATGTAATAATATGGCATTATTAATTTTTTTTCTATTATCTCTTCTGCAACCTTGGAATGCTCTATTAGGATGATATGGTACTATGAGGTCTTTAAGGGGCCTGATTATTCAAGACTTTGTATGTGAGCAGAAGGATTTTAAATTCAATTCTGGAATTAAGAGGGAGCCGGCCCAGTTCGTGACAATGAAGAGAATCCAATATGGGAGAAATATGTTCTCTATCAGTGCTCTCACTGCAGCACAAGACATTATAGTACAGTAACAGCACTGTGCTATAATGTCTTGGTTAACTTTGAATATTTCTGATCTGGCCAATGCAACATATGCTATCAGTGTAAAAACTTAATGAATGTGGTATAAACACATTTTGCCTAAAACTGTTGGCTTTAACTGGGTTGTAATTTTCAATTTAAATTGCAGTACAGGTAATCAAATCTTAATATTTTAATAATATTTTCCTTTAATTGTGTAATTGTATAAAACAATTCAGTAGCGTTTTGAATTAACCTGTTATTCTCCTACTATATCTCACTATTGTTGCCCTACAGCACAAGCGATGTATCCCAGCCTCCCTCGAGGCCTACTACGCCGCCCAGGACGCCAACTCGAGGGGCCGTTTCTATACAGTGATCAGCCACTACAGCATGGCCAAGCAGACCACCTCGCACTCCGTCTCCCCCTGGCTCCCTGGAGGGTCGGGAGGGCGTGACGCCAAACCCCCGAGCGGTGGTGAGGGCCACTGAGGTAGCTGACCGGCTAAAGGATGTGAAGACACCCATGCAGACATGAAGAAGTACATGCAGACACAGGCCGACAACATGTCCGTGAATATTTAGAATTGTAGACAAAAGAGACAGATTCACACAAGAGTACATATATAGAGTGAAATCGTGCATGCAGACATTAAAACACACAAGCACATTTGTATTTAGATTAACTTGTCTGCTCTTTTGTCGTCATTCTTATTGAGGGGCATCCAATCTCTTACTCTGTTTAGGTTATCATCATCATCATCATCATCATCATCTGCTGACATCCACCCATAGTCCGTTATCTTGTTTACTCCCCTCCTCAAAAATGATTATTAATTGATTTTCATCATATATTTATTTTTTACTGTAATCTATGGATGTTTTGTATGTGATTACCAGGTAACTCTTTGTATGAAGGCACAAGCTGATGCTGAGATTCACGGTACTTTGTGAGATTTTCTGGAGTTTGAAGTCTTTTTTTTTTCCCCTCAGTGTGTATACTATAGTTACTGTATAGTCATTCTCAGCCCCTCTTCTTTCTTGCTTTTTTTTTTCTTTTTGTCCAGACTAGGCAACCTCAGGCATACCTGTCAAAAACTACACAGGCATATCACCCAAAATGTGTCAAAACTTCAGCTGGGCTGTCTGAGGCCAACGCTCGCTTCAGCTCTGAGTTGACTGAGTGACTTTTCTCCTTCATGGCTGTTTAATAGCTCATATACAAGAAGATAATTTTAAATGTGCTGTGCCATACATTTTACATCCTGAAATCCCCCCCACCCCCCCACCCCAGTGAGCTACGCTGTACATAGAAATGTGCATTGAGGCTAGTTTTGTGTGTATGCATTGTAGTAGCTTTAGGAAGTTTTTCTTCTTTTTTAACAAATCCTTTATGTGAACTACATATTGCTTCAGTTGCCAGTCTTGTAGCTTCATTAAACACAATGTTGCAGATGGGAAACAAGATATTGTGCATACAACTGTCTCTTGCCAAAATTCTGATTTGCCACTGTGTATTGTTATGTTTATGGATGGGCTTCAACTGCAGCCAAGTTCTCTTCCTGTTATTTTTTTTTTCAATTTTGTATTGTTGGATCTGTTGTCAAGGGCGCTTTAATGAGATGTTGTGATGTTGTTAGTTGATATGTAGCGATACCTGGTGTAATTTATCCGTGTGCATCCTTGTCCCTCTTTTCTTGGTTCAAATTCAAAATAAAACGAGCTGTGACCTGTGCTGAGTGTGTCTGTCAGTCCCACCCACCGCCACGTCTCTTTTGCGCTCGCGCGGCATCTAATGTGGGCCCAAGGCGGCGAATGAGAGTGATGGTGACGGATTTTTTGCAGCATGTTATGTTATTGAGACGTTCATACTGCTACTCAAATTCATACCATATTGTTAAAGCATCCAGAGCTAAGGGGCAAATTTGTCTGCTGTAACAATGAGCACCTGTGATTGACAGTAAAAAAAAAAAAAGAAGAAAAAACTAGTAAAAATACCTGTATGGAATAATAGCTGCTGGATATATTTCATGTCTCTGTAGTCCTGGAAATGGCAGATAAAGTGTCTGTTTTTTCAGTGACATGAATATCTGACTTTCCTAATTATAAGTGTGTATTCTAATGAATCCGTCAGCTGTTTATCACTTGGGAGTGAAAATGTCCCTGAATTTAACAGGTTTTTGAGAGCAAAGAAAACAAGACAAAAAGACGGCTACACACAACTAAAACAGTATAAACACACAAAAAAATCAGTTTGAAATGTCCTTGAAGATTGCTTAAATGACACTGAGTTCATTTGATGATCAACATGCAGGCATCATAATTCATTATGTAAGAGAAGAAGCATGCCATTAGACCATCTTGATGCCCAGGGAGAAAAAGCATGATGAGTGAAAGGAAGTGGAATTCATTTAATTTATTTAAAGGAAATAAGTGCTGACTGTCACTAAAATTAAATGTTGAACCATTCTTTTGTTGGCGGCAGCACAGGGTTGTGGTGGTTAGCATTATTGCCTCATAGCAAGAAGGTCCTGGGTTCAAATCCACCGTCTGGCTGAGGCCTTTCTTGTGTGGAGTTTGCATGTCCTCACCGGGTACTCTGGCTTCCTCCCACAGTCCAAAGGCATAACCTAACATTATGACCACTAACTGGTGAAGTGAATAACACAGATTATCCCTTCATCATGGGACATTTTTGTGGGTGGGATATGTTAGGGAGCAAATGAACACTTTATCTTCAAACTTGATGTGTTAGAAGTAGGAAAAAAGTGTGAGGATTTGAGCAAGTATGACGAGGGCTAAATTGTGACGACTAGACGACGGGGTCACAGCATCTCCAAAACTGCAACTCTTGTAGGGTATTCCTGGTCTGCAGTGGTCAGTATCTATCAAAAGTGGTCCAAGGAAGGAACAGTGGTGAAGCAGTGACAGGTTCATGGAGGGCCAAAGCTCATTGATGTACATGGAAAGCGAAGGCTGGCCCGTGTGATCTGATCCAACAGATGATGGTGGTTCACTTACCTGGGGAACTCCTGGCACCAGGAAGTGCAAGGCTTTGGGCAACGTTCTCCTGGGAAACCTTAGGTCCTGCCATCCATGTGGATGTTACTTTTGCATGTATCACCTACCTACAGTAAGCATTGCTGCAGACCGTGCACAACCTTTTGTGGAAATAGTATTCCCTGATGGCTGTGGCATCTTTCAGTATGATAATGTGTCCTGAGACAAAACAATGTTTTCCTGGAAGTTTGAGGTGTTGACTTGGTTTCCAAATTCCCCCAGATTTCAATCCAGTGGAGCATCTGTGGGATGTGCTGGACAAACAAGTCTGAACCATGAAGGCTCCACCTCGCAGCTTACAGGACTTAAACGATATGTTGCTAACATCTTGGTGCAGATACCACAGCACACCTTCAGGGGTCTAGTGGAGTCAATGCCTCGATGGGTCAGGGCTGTTTGGCAGCAAAAGGGGGACAACATAATATTAGGTATTTGGTCATAATGTTATGCGTGATCGGTGTAACTGGCTTATAATTAGCTCCGTAAACCGTTTATTTTTCTGTCCTCCTAGCAATAAAGTAGTTGAAGTGGAAATGCTTTAATGGACCTAGAATAGGGCACAGAAGAGAAAATTACCACAGAATAAACAACGTGGCAACAATAGCAAGTGTACACAGACAAAATTGCCCAACACAAATGTTTGTTGATCTGAATAAATTGAAAATTAAACCTCTCTCAATCTTTCTGTTAAACCAAAAAATATATAATTGCATAAAGAACTAGCCAGTGTGCGTGTGTGTGCTGCCAAACAGAAAACCAGAGCAACATGACCTCTCACAGTCAGCACTTGACATTTTTTGTGTTGCATCTTGCAGGTATTGTTGGTATTCACACAGAAAAACAGGGGAGGAGAGGATAGAAGAGGTAACAGAATCATGAAATAGTCAGTACAAAAGTCAGAACAAAACAAAGAGAACAATAAGAGGAAAAGAAGAATGAGCAACCTGATGAGAGAGAGAGAGAGAAAAACACTCCCTGTATGGACAGATGTTCTCTTATGCAGTGCTTACACAACCTGGACATGCTGTAAATTGAGGGGTTAAGTGAAGAGGAGCAGCTGATGACCTAACGTGTCCAAGAGACAGTGAGTTGCAATCTGTTTCCTTCACAGGTCAACAAGGATCAGGGAGTAGACCAAGGTACACCTCAGAATGACTAAGCAAGCCAACTAACAACTGTAAACATCTTTGAATGCATCTTTTGTCACTGTTACAAGAACATTTAACTGCAGACCTTGGTGACATGAACTTGGGAATGTTTGCAGCTCACTGGCTTAAGCAGAATTATTTAACATAAGAGCTTTCTTCTGCAGTCACCATCAGACTTTATTAGACCATTCATTTCAAAGACCTGATTATTTAAAATGGACAGCTGGCTTTATAATGTTTCTTGTTCTCTAATTGTAACAGCAAATATCTATAATTCATACTCCCTTGGTGACGTATGTCGTTGTTACAAAAGACTGATGGATGCACACGGGTCATAGTTTTTGCAAAGGGAAAAATGTAGGAAAAGAGGTTCAAAATGATCTGTGTTAACTGACACTGATAGAAATTAAGCTTCACTGAGATGGCTCAAAGAAAAGGGGATCCAAATGAAACACACCAGACACACAAATGACCAAAATCCCCAACCTTTATAGAAGGAGGGGGTTAAAAAAAAGGATAAAATTTGCACTTTTGACCCGCTTTTGACATTTCCACTGATGACCCAGATATGTGCATCTTCTTGTCCCTTAGCAGAAGAAGAGACATTAAGCTTCACTGATAGTTTGGAGGTATAGTGTTATGTATCCACTACAGATGGATCAGCTAAACTACTGTCAATGGACATACTGTAATGAAAATTTTGAGTATTTTTCTCACATTTGAAACAGCTGGAAGTGCTTAAGTATTTATGCAGAGTTGGTGTGTGGCTGATAATGTTGGGTTCAAAATCAAAGGATGTGGTTAAATACACTAACCGGCCAGAAAAAAAAAAAGTCGCACTCTAACATTTTGTTGGAGCACTTTTCGCTTTGATGACAGCATGCATTCGCCACGGCATAATTTTGTTAAGCTTATGCAATGTTACAACATTTATTTCCAGCCAGAGTTGCATTAATTTTCCCCCAAGATCTCCCAGTACTGACGATTTAGAGAGCTGGACAGTTAAAGGCTTCTCCACCACGTCCCAAAGCTTCTCAGTGGGGTTAAGGTCTAGACTCTTTGGTGGCTGGTACATGTGTGAAAATGATGTCTCATGTTACTTGACCCTGTTGAATCTTTGCATCACCCTTTTGGAACATGCCTGTGCTGTGAAGGGAACAGAAAAAATGGAAAACCCTGGTCATTCAGTATAATACAAATTGTCAGCTGGCCTCATTTTTTTGGGCATATAACTTTTCTGAACCTCAAATCTAATGGAAGGCCCTTACCTGCACAATCTATATGCTCCTTTTAATGAATGATCCCATAACCAATGAAAAAGAATGAAAAAGAAAGAGTGTATTTGAGGAAACATGCAGCATGTTTGTTTATGCTGGACTTGCTGCAGACCACTGATTTGTTGAGGAGGTCTGGTGAGTATCCCCCTCACTTGGACAAAACTAAACAGAATGGCAGGCATGAAGAAGCATGAAGCAGCTAACCAGATAATTGAGCTCCAATTTGCTCTTATGCCTCATTGCTATCAACGGTTTAAGACCGATCTATTTAAAGAACATCAGCAAGCAAATGGGGGTCTTAGGTTTCTGTCTGATTACTAGAAATCAAGCCCCACCCTCCCGTCAAACAATACTGACAAATCTCATTTCCCACGCTGAGTAACTGGTTTTAAAGCACTGCACAGACTGGCTATATATTCTAATAACTGCTGCTTGCCATTTCAAATGGCAGCTTCTGATACAGTCTGATCAAAGACACATTTTTTTTTCACCATTAATATGTGTAAGTTGCACTTAAAGCATTTATTCTAATCATTCTTATTTTAAAATTCTCTAACAAACATGTTCATTGTTATTTTTAAATGTTGTTCAAAGCAACTGATGATGACAAAGCTGCATACTGTCCAGTATTTGCACACATATGGCTCTCTGTGTAATATTCTCTACACCTCCATCTCTCCCTGCAACCGTCTCCTCTGCTGTCAAAGAAAGCCTGCCTCTCAGCAGTTGTCCCTCTGAAGTGGAGGAGGAAAACAGAAGGAATGAAATGAAAAAAATAACAGAGGAGGCGGGGACAGACCCGCAGGGAATTACAAGAGGAGGAGAGGAGTCAGGTAAATGATGGGGGAGTAGTAGTGCTGAGTTTCATCAAAGCTGCACTCTGGTAGATGTTGACAGTTTTCTATTCAGCCTTTAAGGTTGATCTGTCGCTTACTGCACTGAGATTTGTTTGTCATCAAATGTGTGTATGTGACAAAATAATTTGATATGAGGGAAATGTGCAACATTTTTACACTTGGGGGTCTTAAAGACTTCTGAAATCTTTGTGCTGATGCTGGATTTGTTTTTACACAAAAGAAGTTAGATACTTTTTTATGTCTCTATATTCCTAAGAGACATTCATAATTTCCATTGACCTTACTGCTTACAATACTGCTGGCGAATTCAGCATTTGTCTTGATATTAATTGAGTTATTTTAATCTGAAGCATTAACCCGTGTTTTCCCTTGGTGTTGGTGTTTTTTTTAATGTCTTTTAGTCAGTCCAATAAATTACAAATTTTCTTCTTGGACTCTACTGCAGCAGCGTTGCATAATTCACAGTTTAAAAATCCTTATAAACGGTAACAAATATGACACCTGACCCTAAAAGAACAGATGAAATGGAGAATCACCCTCAAAATGTAACATCAGTGGATGAAATGAATCCATAAAAAAAGAGAAAGACTTCATTTCATTCTGCTGTGTTGATCAAAGGTCAAACAGCTCGAATTCTGTGCCTCTCTGCTCGTCGTTCAGACTCCAGCACCGTGATTTGAAATGAAATGCAAATTTTCCTTTCATCTGAAAAGAGGACTTTGGACCACTGAGCAACACTCCAGTTTTTTTGTTCTCCCTAGCCCAGGTAAGATGCTTCCTATGTTGTCTGGCGTGATATTAAGAATGCAACAGTTGCTGCAGACTTCAGTGCATGGTTGCTCTTGATGCACTGACACTGTCCACTTCTTGTGAAGCTCTCCCAAGTTTTTCAATTAACTTTTCTTGACCATCCTCTGCACCTTTATCCTGCTATACTCTGTCCTTCCAGTCAACTTTCTGTTAATATGTTTTGCTTCAGCACTCTGTAAACAGCCAGCCTCCTTAGCAATGATATTTTGTGGCTTACCCTCTTTGTGGAGGGTGTCGATGAGCATTATCTGGACAGCTGTAAAGCCAGCAGTCTTCCCCATGATTGTAGTTGAATGAACTGAAGTAGACTGAAAGATACTTGACTGGGTGTTTTTAATAGTAACTTTCTCAAACTCAAAATAAAATATTCTAATAATCTGAGATACTGGATTTTTTTTTTATTTTTATGAGCCATAAGCTACAAGGGAAGGACTGTGACACTGTATGAGAAAGTCAGGTGTGGCAGAGAAGTATGTGCAGTAGGAGTGAGCAATGGGTTAAAGGTGGAGTTGGGATCAGCTCTGAGCCCCGTCTTGTTTGCAGTGGTGGTGGACAGGCTGATGATGAGGTCAGGCAGGAGTCTCCATGGACTACAGTGTTCACAGACAACAATGTGATCTGTAGTGAGAGCAGGTGGGAGAGAGCCTGGAGAAGTGGAGGTGTGCACTGGAGAGAAGAGGAATGAAAGTCAGTAGAAGTAAGACAGAATGCATGTGTGTGAGTGAGAGTGAGACAGGTGGAAAAGGGATCATCCAAGAGCTAGTGAAGGTAGATGAGTTTATATACCTGGCAACAGAAAAATACCAAAGCAACAGACGATGCAAACAGAAGTGAAGAAGACAGTGCAGTTAGAAATGAGCGGGTGCTCTGTGACAGATGGTAGTGAGACCTGCTGGGATGTGTGGTTTGGAGACGGTGGCACTGATAAAAAGACAGGAAAGCTGAGCTGGAAGTGGCAGAGTTGCAGATATTAAGATTTTTGTCGGAAATTACCAGAATGGACAAGATTAGAAATGAAGAAGAACAGAAGAACAGCTCAGGTTGTGCAGTTTGGAGACAAAGACAGGCAAGGCTGTTATAAGTTATAAGATAAAATCATCAAAAGTACAACAAAAATGTCTTGAAATATTTCACTGTTATACATCTATAATAAAAATAAAACACATCAAAGTTTACCTTTTTTTAATTAAATTTTTCACAATATTCAGATTTTTGAGATGCAGCTGTGAGTATGCAGTACTCATGTCCTTAAACTTTAGTGACTACATCCTGTTGCAGTGCTGATGTGTTCAGAAAACAAGTCCACAGAGAGACAAACTCATAAACACTTGTCAAAGTGCTCGAAGCCGCCTTTGTGATGGTTGCTGGGACAGTACCTTCAGAACCACATTTAGCTGTGATGAGACAAACGCACAGAGACTCACAAGGTGGAATCAATATCAGCCTCTGCATCGAGCCCGGTAAAAATATATTCTTCCATCGGAATCGACTGGAATCTTCAGACTGAAAATAAAACCATCAAATACACACACTGAGCGCACTATGGATTACACCCACTGGTGAGTTCTAAAGAGTCCCTGTTGTTATTCCTGTTCAAAAGGGTGCTACATATTTAGCAACCACCACATACCTAAATAACAAAACCAGAGTTATCAGGACCCTCTAAATCCCCAGCACAAAAAGTAAGGACTTTTGTGTTTGGTTGATTATTTCTTTGTTGTAACAGTGCTTGGCGATGCATTTTATAACACTGGAAAGCCTGTTTATTTCCTCTTAAATGACACCCCATTTGTAAGGAAAATGCATTTGTGCACTGAGCAGCAGAGTTGTGTATGTGGATTGAGCCCATGAAAAACTTGCTAAATCTTCTCTGGTCGACTGGCACCTGATTAGCAGCACCTATGAGCATGGCCCCTGCTACAGCAGTCAGTTGGTGTCTGCTCCAAGCGTACCATGTTTGACTGATCTGGATAGGGCCCGTGCCATACGGTAACTTCAAGCTGGTGTTCTGCAAAACAATGTTGCAGCATTATTTGGAGTGAGACCTAGTGCCATCTTCATATAATGGGGGATTGTCAGAGACAGGCCATGAAGTGGGCATCCCAAGAAAACAACGCCACAAGAAGACCTGACCCTGTCAGCGCTGTAGGAAGTCTTCTACAGATCTGCAGTCAGGTTTTGCAGGATGAGATGCCGACAGCTCTGTACCCAGCCAATCTCTGGTCTCATAGGAGGCCTGACCTCAACCCCAGTGAACGCTTGTGGGATCACCTTGGGTGTGCTGGTTGAAGAATGAGATGCCATCGCACAGCAGTGTGTGACCAAGCTGGTGACCGGCATGAGGAGGAGGCGCCAGGCTGTTGTGGCTCTGTGTGGTTCTTCCACATCTTCCACTGAGGCTTCAATCATCCAAACTAATAAACGACACCAAACAAGAGTCAGTAGCAGAATAAGCTGTTTGGCATTGGCAGAGAAGATTCGGCAAGTTTTTCATGGATGCAACCCACACACAAAACTCTGCTGCTCAACCCACAAATGAATTTTCCATACAAATGTGGCACCATTTAAGGGGAAATAAACAGGCTTTTTAATGTTATAAAATGCCAAGAAGCATCTTTCCCACAAAGAAATAACTGACCAAACACAAATGTCCTTACTGTGCTGAGTTTATTAAAAATATTTTTAACCGTTAAAAGGCAAGTTAACTAAAATCTTTAGTCTGAAAGCAAAGAAATGTCATGATGGTTATTTTAAGCATTTGAACAAATTAATTTAAAAAAGTAAATAAAAACACTTCATACTGCATTGAGCATATTGTAAGAAGGGCTCTCTCTTTTGCCTTTATGCAGATATTGCAGTAGAGATAGACAGCAAATGGGAAAGAAAGAGTCAGAGCACGAATTCAGCTGCTAAGGGCATTTAAGTCCATGTGGTACGTGCCCTAACCTATCGTCTTTTTAATCTGAAATCTGTGGTGCATGTGTTGTTTTGTCTGGCTGTATGACCTTCTGAAAAATGAAATCTAAAATCAGCTGCAGGTGGTCTCTCTGAAACGCCGGGCGCGTTAGCGAGCAGCTTGAACAACCAGCCACAACTAATTCAAAAAATATACAGTGCTTAAGAAGATCATAAAATATTTAACAATCCACATTTGCATTAAAAATGCAAGGTTCATCCTCATGAACACTGCACACATAATGATGTACTAGGATGAGTGGATAATATTTTATTTTAAAGCGCCGGAAATCTCAAAGGAACATAAATTTGTGTCTCATTTGAAAGCATTACAAGACTCACCGGCCTATCAGTCCCCTGCTCTGTGTGTGTGTGTGAAGCTAACTATCATATCTCTATATATATGTACTTTGCGTGGATAACATTCTAATTAGCTAAATCAACATATTAAGATTAAATTATCAGAGCAACTAAGTTGTGTTTCTCTTTGTGAGAGTACTTTGTTCTGGTCTCGTTTCCCCTCATCCATTCAGGAGATGTCAGTTAAGTCCACAAGCCCTCACTGCTGCTGGGGTGCTCCTGCTGAGCTCGGTACATATAATATTCAAAATACTGAGCACAGTTCAATTATTTAGAAAAAAATGTCTGGGTTAAGGGATGTGTGTGTCTCGCTCTCTCTGGGAACAGCTACAGAGGAAGCATAATAATCAGGCCGTCTCCACAAAACAGAAAATATGACTCAATCATGTCCTGACCTTGGATTTATATTATTTACATTATTTCAGGATCTCATTCGGTCACAGGCTTACAAACAAATTTATCACATCTGCTTTATTTTCCCTGTTAATACTTTATATTTGTAGACACCCATTGAGTCGAAGCAGACAGCGGCTTATGACTCCTAAGCAAAAAAAAAAAACAACAAAAAAAAAACATATGCACGCAAAGACTAATGTGAATATGTCTGGACATTCATGCTTGAGCACATTTAAAAAAACACACATGGACATGAACTGATTCAAACATTCAGGCGGTCACACGCACCCACACACGCACGCACACACACACACACACACACACACACACACACGCTCCAATCTTTGTCTGTGCAGCTTATTTACAACACAGCACTCTCTGTTTGCCTGTCCCAGTGAAACTGGGGCAATGGGATAATCCCTGGTCAGATGTCAGTCATATTTAGGAATGGATGCCAACACACTGTGTGCTGCAGACAGCAAATTGTACTCCATGAGAGCAGGGATTACTAAGAGATGATGTTAAATACCAGTCTGGATCTGTTTCATGTGCACTTGCTGCCTGCAAATGTGTTAATTTCATGTGTCTCTGATTTAGTTTCCTTTATGGCCTGAAGCTGCCAGCACAGGCAGGATTGAGTTTAACTGCAGTTCACAGCTCTCTGATCACCAAAATGACAAATTTAAGAAGTTAGCTCTAAGGGGTAGCAGCGTTTGTCCAAGGAATCAGATTAATGCTTAGAAAGGAATCCTTAATGCAACAGCAGAAGGTCTTGAAATAATCACCTCACACTTTCACTATATCAGCAGCATTTTCATTTGGATTTATTTTGGCTAATATTAAATGATTTATAATGCAAGCAAAAACCACAAAAATATTAAATCACAATCTCTGCTAAGTTTTTTTTTTTTTTTTTTTTAAATCAGATCAGGAATCTCAGATGACCCTGGTTTCCAACAAAGTCTTCTTCAGGCATCACATTTTATGTTATTTAAATCATTAATCTCGGCTTGGGCCTCATTAAAAGTCAGATCAGCAGTGTTCATTCTGAGATAATACTTGTGACTTTACGCACCCATCCTATCTCCTCTTCTGCCTCTAATTATCCTGTAACTCGGCCTTTATTCATCAGCATACAAGTCTCATCACACCATCACTTCACCTGGTAATGAAGCCCAATCAGGGAGAAAGAGAGACAGAGATAAAGCCAATTCTCTGTCATGATATAGCATGGAGGACCTATAATAGGGAGATAAAAATTGAACAAAAAAGTAAGCGAACATGAATCCAAAAAAACAGGACTCCAAAATTAGCACAAAGAGTGAAATTACGAAACAGAAAGAGTACTATATACAGACACAAAGGGGACTGATTAGGGGCAGGCCACAGGAGAGGAACAAGGCACAGATGAAAGCAATTATCCACAGGCGGAGGTGGCAAAAGTGCAGTCATTTGTGACTTAAGTAGACATACAGATGCTTGTGTTAGAAACATATTCTAGTGAAAGCTGAAGTGCTGATTCAGTGTCTTTTCTGAAGTAAAAGTGAAAAAGCACAGGGTCAGAAATGTACTCCAAGTATAAAAGTAAGCATTAGCTCTGTGGAGGACGTTTCTACCAGCTATTATTGTGCAAAGCTAACTGACACTCATTCTTACATCTTTCTCCATCTCTGAGAGTCACACACAATCTTTCTTCTTTTTTGGGAGCATTTGCACATTTAGCTATTTTTTTGACTTATAATTCATTGTTTTTATAATGTTGTTTTTTTTCAATCAGTATTTGTTTTCATAATGTCTCCCATGTATTAGAGTGTGTTCTTCTCCCACGTGAAATGCGCATCTTCTGCTTCTCTTTAAAGAACGTTTTTTTTATGTCCATTCATTCAAGCAACCGTAAGAGGTCTGCTACATAACCATTTTCTCACTTCAAGCCACAGCACCATTTTCAAAAATTGGCATTTACTGTTGTTTTAGTGAGGTTTGGCTGCATTTTTCACTTATCATTTCTTCTGGTCTTGAAGACAAATAAATTCAGTGGAAAGGAGATGCCAGGCTGAATTGGAAAGAAGCACACATGGAGCACAAAAGGGCAAAACGAGGGCAGGGTGAGTCATAGAAGGATTTACCTCAGAGAAGGGAGGTAGCTACAGCGTACAAAGGTGCTCCAGTTTCACTAAAGCAAAAAGGAGAAATTTCCAAACTTATCATTGAGGATAGGTGTGGCTGGACAGCGTTCTTAAGTGAGACTGGAATGCATAAGTGTGTGCATGTATGAATTAATGTACTAATACTATAATAAATTATAGTATTAGTGAATATTTAGTGTCATTTAGCAGAGTGAATGTTGGACTTATATTTATCAGTTGAATGCATGTAAAAAAAAAAATAAAAATCTGTGTGTGATTTTTAATTACAGAAAATAACCAAAATCTTTGCATTGTTTTTCCTCATCCAAAGAGGGAAAAGACAAATAAATGGCAAGTCAAAATGTGCAATTTTTAGAAAGCTATTAATATTCCACTCACCAGGTGTGAAGTGTAAAGATTTATGATAATTCATACTCTTTAACTGTAAAGTGCCAGAGCAGAGAAGTGCTGCATGTACCATCACTCTTCTTAATACTGTTATCTCAAGATCACAAATTTGTTATTTTGCAATCTCCAGAGGACAAAACTCATTTTCTCATAACAGTTTAACGATTTATCTTAATGAAACAACTTTTGTTTTCTCAAATCATGGGATAATTATGGACAGCAGTCTCAGCAGAATTACTAAAGTGCCCTTGCATGTGCAGCCAGGCTAATCTTGTCCATGAATCTGTGCATGCTCGAATGCTATGTGCAATCTATACAATGACTTTCAAGGAAGCCATCTCACTTTTTTTGTGCTCAGAAAAGGATGCGTACAACAATTATGTTGCACTTGTACATGATTTAGTGCTTACTAATGATTCTTCCTATGAATGAAATGATAAATACAAAAGTGCAGGTATTCATTCATGACTCTTGAGGTTCATTATCACGGCCAACGAGACTTCTACATGTCGACTGGAAGGATGGAAGCAAGGAGGTAAAAGGATTAGTACTTACATAGCGCTTTTCTACTCTATTTGAGCACTCAAAGCACTTTCTTACTACAAGCCTCATTGACCCATTCACACTCACATTATTATAAGCACATTTTTTCTGTGCCTAAGCAGCACATGCACACACTCACACTCCAGTGGATGCATTAGGGGCAACTCGGGTATCAGTATCTTGCCCAGTGATACTTCGACATGCAGCCTAGAGGAGCTGGGGCTCGGCAGCCTGCTCTTCCCTCTCTGCCTCCTGAGCATTGAACTGCTAACGTTTGGCCACCTCCTGCTTAGCTTCTGCAGGCTGAAAGACTCTCGCTCGACACCATTTTTGCATCAGTGGACAAAAAAAGGTATTTCTGGAACATAGCAGAACAACCCTAAATTAACAGCATTGGCGACTATCAAAATGGTTAATCCATCAGCATATGGAAGCTTTTTTAATCAAAATGATAGTTTTAATGATAATATAAGATTTTTACTGTAATCCATGAATGTTCAAATATGTTTTTACAAAAAGAACTGAAGAAATAGTAAAGTAAATACATGACAGTGAAAGCAGGGGTACATTTTTCCTTTGTGAAAGGAAAAATTAGTTTCAGTGGTTGAATGTTGTGCTTGATTAATTTCTGACTTTTCAGACAAGTTCAGTGTGCCGGCTCAAATTTGAGTATAGAAATGTGAATTTATTCCAGGTGTGCCAAAGCAGTCTCCCAAACACAGCAAGACCAGTGGATCCGTGAGAGGGCATTGAAAGAAAATCACTTGGTGCGAGATGTGGAACTTGGAGACCAATAGGCTAAGTTTTATCATCAGGGCCACATATGATGTTCTTCCCTCACCAGCAAACTTTCATCTTTGGATCAGAGAGGATCCAGCATGTCCCCTGTGCGCACCCCCGGCAACCCACAAACACATTCTGGTGGGTTGTAAGGTCAGTCTGACTCAGGGAAGATACATCTGGAGGCACAATCAGGTGCTCAAACGTCTAGCCTCTGGCTTGGAGAACAGAAGAACCAGCATCAATACCATTCCACCAGCTGCCCAGCCTATCTTTCCACAGACAACCTTCATCCGATGCAGATCAGATGCAGGCCCGCTGGATGCAGCTAGGGACTTGGAAATGTGTGTCAACCTAACCCAGAGATTCACCTTCATTTTAGAATTTGCTGTTACCAACCTGCACCCGGATCTGCTTCTCTGGTCGTTGAGCTGATGGTTCCTCGGGAGGATGACGCACACAAGAGGAAAAAGTTGTGTTATGCCATCATCAGTGTCAGCATCAATAAGTGGTCATCAACAAGGTTAACCCAACTCAGCTGTCTCTTCACAACCCACTTATAAACACCAAGCTGAATCATCAGGGATTGTAACATCTAGTCCTTTAAAACATCTGATTTGCCTAATAAATAACAATATAATTTTTAGCTTTAAACAGGTGGAGCACAAATAACCTATAAACAGGTTATTTGTGCTCCACCTAAACTTACAGGCCGAACAAGGAGAGCACTGATCAGAGATGCAGCCAAGAGGCCCATGGTGACTCTGGCTGAAATGCAGAGATCCACAGCTCAGGTGGGGAAATCTGTCCACAGGACAACTATTAGTGGTGCACTGCACAAATGCGGTCTTTATGGAAAAGTGGCAAGAAGAAAGCCATTGTTAAAAGAAAACCATAAAAAGTCCCGTTTGCAGTTTGCCACAAGCCATGTTGGGGACACAGCAAACATGTGGAACAAGGTTCTTTGGTCAGATGAGACCAAAATTGAACTTTTTGACCAAAATGCAAAACGCTATGTGTGGCGGAGAATTAACACTGCACATCACTCTGAACACACCATCCCCACTGTCAAATATGGTGGTGGCAGCATCATGCTCTGGGGCTGCTTCTCTTCAGCAGGGACAGGGAAGTTGGTCAGAGTTGATGGGAAGATGGATGGAGCCAAATACAGGGCAATCTTGGAAGAAAACCTGTTGGAGTCTGCAAAAGACTTGAGACTGGGGCGGAGGTTCACCTTCCAGCAGGACAACGACCCTAAACATAAAGCCAGGGCTACAATGGAATGGTTTAAAACCAAACATATTCATGTGTTAGAACGGCCCAGTCAAAGTCCAGACCTAAACCCAATCGAGAATTTGTGGCAAGATCTGAAAACTGCTGTTCACACAGTCACTAGATGTACAAAGCTGGTGGAGACATACCCTAAAAGATTTGAAACTGTAATTGCAGCAAAAGGTGGTTCCACAAAGTATTGACTCAGGGGGGCTCAATACTTTTGCACACCATACTTTTCAGTTTTTTATTTGTAAAAAATGTTTTGAATCATGTATAATTTTCTTTCCACTTCACAATTGTACACCACTTTGTGTTGGTCTTTCACATTAAATTCCAGTGAAATATAATTATGTTTGTGGTTGTAATGTGACAAAATATGGAAAAGTTCAAGGGGTATAAATACTTTTGCAAGCCACTGTATTGCAATCAATTCCTAACCCTCCCAAGACTACATATCACTTCTAAATATCAATGTAAACTTTTTTTAATGACTTATTCATAAAAATTCCAGTCCTCCCTTTTAATATTGACAATTTACTATTTACACAATAAAAGTATGAATTATAATTTTAGCGATATTGTTCTTATTATTGCTTTGTTGGTGATGATGACGTCAGTATTTATTTACTTATTTAATTTCTGTCATCATAAACACACTATAATAGTGTCAGTTCCCATTATTGTAATCACCACAGCTTTTCCGTCCATTATTTTTATTATATGTGTCAGGTATTAATTTTCTCTTTTTCAGTTTACTGTTGTTTATTTTGATTGCTTTCTTTGACTGGTGCACTCTGTTTTCTTTTTTTTTATCTCGTCCCCATCTGTACCACACCTGTGAATACTATACTGTATATATTGGACTAATGTAAGAAAACAAAAGAGACTGAAGCGACTGCTTCCTGTTGTGTGTGGAGCTGTGAGACACATCATAGCTGAGAGACTATCCTCCCATGTGCTGCTAGATTAAGAGGAAAAGAAAGACATACAAGGAGGGAATGCATGCCAATATTTTAATAATATTACTAATAGTATTAATCCTAGATAATTAAGCTGTATACCATGAAAAAAGCATATAGTTATTATTTTAATAAGCCCCACCTCCCATCGCTGCATTAAAATAAAATTAAATAAAACAGAGGCTACATATTGTAGTGGGTTACACATTTGCCTGAGAACTGTTCAGTCCTGTGAGGAGACACAAATCCCTGGAAGTCTGAGTCAGGAAGGCCATCCAGTTTAAAAAATCTGCCAAATAAAACATGCAGAGCTACCTGCTGTGACACGGGAACAGCTGAACGCATCTTACTGGAATAAAACAAAATGAGGCGCTATTTTAACACCTAATCTATGAAAACAAAGAGCAAACAAACTTGAACAAGAAGTGGTGAGTCTCCAAAGCCAGCCTCAGGCACGCCTTCATCCACACCTCATCGAGTGTAGCCAATCAACAATTAACCAAGGCAGCAACTGAAAACTCTTTGACTGCCACTGCAAAGACAGTAGGGGTTGCAGAGGGGTGTAACATTTATCAGTTCTTTGGTTTTCTTTCTTTCTTGGCTGTATTGATTGTATGTGTTCCATGCCAGCATGTATAACAGCATGTGCAGTATCGATTCTTCGCAACAGATAAATGGTTACAAAATAGATGATCACAAAAAAAGATGACTATGTGCACACGTGTAGAATTTACACTATGTGCACAAAATTATGACCAAATAAATAATATTCTAAATATCGTACACAGTGTACAGCATATTAACAAGAAGTGAAACAGTTCCTCAGCTGATATTTCAGTTTTAAGTTAAAGTTACTGACAAGGTAACATATGGTTCTTGCTACTGACAGCAACTTTCAGATTTCAAATAAAAGACTTTCCATTTACAATAAGAGGGGGAAAAAAAGTCAAGATGTTTTCTTCTCGATAAGAAAAATGATGGAGACAGTTAATGAAATGAAGTGTGACAGAAAATATCAACATCTCAGGCACACGGGCGATCCCTGTGGTCACACCTATCTTCATTCAGACTTTATCTCCAGCAGTATTTTTCACCGCACTCTACTCATCAAATTATGTGATGAAAGAAGGCGTGTCAGACACTGGTGCTATTTAATTCCTTCTGAAAATAATTAAGGTTCATTCATATTCATATCGAGATCTGAATTAGCAGCTGAGAACAAACAGATGAGCTGCACTTTGAAATTAGCAGACATTTCTACTACTGCAGCTTTTTTTTTTTTTTTTTTCTGAGACCTTCTTAACGTATCAAATAATTTGTGGCATTTAATCACATCTGCCTGGAGGAGTTGTTCTTTTCTGATCCCGTTGCCTCACTTGTTAAGTAAGCTTAAATTACCTAAATTTAGCTGAAAAGGTCTGCACTGAAAACATCAGTGCCACTCAACTGGAAAAGCTGGAATTCACCACAGTAACTGATTAGTCATTGATGGGAGACTTTTGTAATTACTTTACATTCATCCATGTGTATATTGTAGTTGCGCATCATTTATTTTTAGCAGGTTTGCAGTTCTACGTCATGTTCGCATTGGCGTTAACAGCTTACATTATATGACCTGTGATGGTACGTTGGGATCTCTATGTTGATGCAGCAAGAGTCGCGAATCAGCCAGCAGGTCTCATGCGATCGGGGTCGTGAGATTCTCTGATGTGAGCTGCATGACAGCTTGGTCCATCGAATCAGGAAATTTTTCTGACAGCAAAAGCAACATCCAGTGGACACAGACATGTCCTGATTTGCATGCCAAGCACATGCTGGACCTTCTTTGACAGACTGTCTCTGTCTCCTTTTAACACGCACACACACTCACACACACAAATAGCAAAAAAAAAAAAAAAGAAAAAAAAATAGGCAACAGAGGCATGAAGTGCTCTCATCAGTCTAACCGTCTTGAGGCTGATGTAACTGACTGTCTGGATGCATCCAAATGAAAACTTAAGTAAATTTAATCCTCTGCTGAAGAGTCTAAGGACAGCTGTATCGGATTATTTTTGCTGTATTGTTGCACTTTGTGTATATTAATGAGGTCCATTGTGTGCATTTCTTTGCTCTTTTTTGTTGTTGTTGAATAAAACAAGAACGAAGAAGATAAAATGGTCCCACCCACACCCAACAGCAGTGCAGACGTATTTTCTCTCTTTCTGTGAAACCTGATGTGACTGGTGACACATGCCTGGAGTGACTGGTACAGTCAGGCTGATGGCAGAGGTTTATCATGTTTCCTCCTTCACAAATACTTTTCATGTCATGCGAAATGCCACAGAATCGAGCACAGACAATCTTGCAGAGGTCAAGACATTTTTAAAAACTAATTCCTCCTATCAGTTCTTCTGGCACAAGTGGAAACCTCTTCTCATCTCTCTGAAAATGTCAAGAAACTACAGGATATGCTCGCCCATGCTGCCAGACACAGAAACCAACATCTGAGGCCACTCAGTAAAAGTACGTCTCAATTGGTTTCACTTGGCTTCACTATTAAAACAGCATGAATGCACCGTGAGGTGGTTTCTCTCCTAATTCTGCATCACCGTGTCTTAAGAAAATCATTTACACCATATTTGCAGCTCTGTGTCTTTTTAAGGTCAGCGTGTGCTAAGAACTCATGTACTCGGGGTATACACACACAAACACACACACACACACACACACTGCCTGACTTACTGAGGCTGACAGCCTGAATTGGATGGATGCACAGGAGAAACTGCGCAGCAAACACTCGTGTGCTGACATGAGCGATGCTGGAGAAATCACTGTCCTTATGTTAATTTGTTTGTGTTATTTATTTTCACGACATTTTCTTTTAGTGGATTCAGTTCATTAGTTTCATCCGAACGACTGATCAACAATCGGCAGTTTGTTAAGACATACAATTATGCTGACTTGATAGTGTATTGCAGTTGCTATCAGCTGTTTAATGCAGCAATCCTATAAACCTTATTGGAATTTGGAATTTTGGAAATATTTGGACATTTTGATAGCACACAGCATATATATAATATCTGATGTTAAAAGAAAAACCAATGGAACCCTTGCACGCATCCCCAAATGATCATCACTAATAATTCATGGCTTATTATTTTTATTCCTTAATAAAAAGTGCTATTATTTGCAAGAATTAATATAAATATTACATGATGATTATCCAGCATCTCTTTGACTGGTACCGGTACTTTAAAGTGAATGCATTTGAAAACACAGCAAAACATTAAAAAAAACCAAAACAAAAACAATGGGATCTGGAGTATGAAGCAAGGTCAACATACCCAGGATATCTTTCTGTTATCTGGCTTCACTTACTCTAACACTGGCAATCAGACTAAGTGCTCACATGGAACTGGTTGTCAACTGGCTAAGTTAGCCCAGGGTTCCCCCTGAATGTTTGCATGAAAGGGGTGGCAGCATCTGATCAATCGCAATCATGGATGAGTGTATTAGCAACAGAATGACTGAGTTTATAAAGGAAGATAAAACTGTAG
This sequence comes from Archocentrus centrarchus, assembly GCF_007364275.1. Taxonomy (NCBI): domain Eukaryota; kingdom Metazoa; phylum Chordata; class Actinopteri; order Cichliformes; family Cichlidae; genus Archocentrus; species Archocentrus centrarchus. The sequence continues at coordinate 14,060,442 of NC_044359.1, forward strand.
TATGGGAAAATATGTTGAGGTTAAACATATAATACAGTCTGAAAGAAACACGTTTGCTGCAGACAAATAAGTGCTGTGAGTGTAAATATAAATGCATGTATGTGTGAGAGCTTTGAGTGCCTTGGTAAGTAAGACTGGAAAAGACCTACTATATTAATAAAGTTCAGCTTATTTGAAGCAGGCACCTTGATGGAGATGGAGGCAAAGAAATGGACCCTACTACTGTTACTAACTACTGTTCGTGTATTTTATTGTCAATAGACGAACATAGACTGCGTGTTTTGAGTATAGATGTAGTTCCGCCAGCAGGGGGCGCTCGGTGCCTAACGCACTAGCAGCTGACGCCCAGAAGAAGTAGTCAGTTGTAATTAGTGAGGGGAATTCCGTCTCTTTTCAGAGAGCCGGCTTTTTAGGCTCGGTTCCCAAAGAAGAGTCGGCTCTTTCGGCTCCCAAGTGGCTCCTCAGATTTTACTTTAAAAAAAAATGTGCAAAATGAATTACTAATGTAAAAACATACATATACCAAATGTTTCTTTATATACTCAACATAGAATAGAGTGCTCCAAATACAAGTTATAAAACAAAAGATTGGCACTCAGAAAAACCAAGGGCCTTTGAAGGGTTGATCCTGTTTCTCTTACCTGATGTAACCTGCCCTGTTTTGTTCCTTTAATTGCACTGATGGGTAAACAGTTCATATACGTCTGTGCACAAGGCACACAAGGAATGAGTTTACTATTGGGGGTGGGGGGACACATATCAGAAACCTGACAGATCTGTAAATACTCTGAGCAAAGCATAAAAAAATGCTATTTTATCTTTTACTTTATTCTTTTTCAAGTGTTTCTTGGAAAAATAGTGTCTTCAGTTTCTATGCCATATGTCAGGACAAGATCCAGAGTATGATTAAAGTGGTGGGTGGGCTCCTTTACATTTTGAGAGAAGCCAATTGAATATAACAATAGATTAAATGCAGTGTTGAGGCTGTCATTCTCAGCATCTACAGTTCAGATAATTATTTTATCTGAACTGAGCACTAAATCAGATCAAAAGTCTGAGAAATCAGACAGAAACTCTGAGTAAGGACCAGGTGGACGATAGATAATAACAAATAAAACAGGTTTTTGATTTTCCCAATTAGGATGGACAAGACTAAGAGTCAGGCTTTCAAAAGAATGAAAACTTTGTCTGGGTCTTTGATTAATTAATAAGCTGGAATTGAAGATTGCAGCTAATCCTCCTCCTCGACCTGTGCTTCAAGCATTCTGACAGTTACTGTGACTCGGGGGTGTTGATTCATTTAAACTAACATATTCATCCTGCTGTAACCAGGTTTCTGTAAGGCAGAATAAATCAATATGTTGATCAAAACTGTCCAGAATTAATATGGTTTGTGTTTCACAGTATCGATGTACTGTAAGGTGTTATGCATAAGTAGCTGACGCCCAGAAGAAGAAGGCTAGTCAGTTGTAATGGCAGACTTTACACCGAGTGTGCTCTGACAATAAAATACTTTCTTTATTTTCACAGTTTCTGGAAAAATAAATATATTACACAGGATCTGACTAGGCCCATCATTTCCGTCTGTTCTACATAAGCAAGCAGGCAAAAATGTTAAGACTTATAAATATAACATCTATAATTAAAGCAGGAGAATTTGATAGATTGTAATCAAGCATTTAAATTGTGTTTAAAAGACAGCTTTAGTTTTCATTGCAGCCTCAGTTGTGTTTAACAATCTGAGAACAAGTTAAAGCATACTGTATATATAAAAACAGAATTAAACCAATTTTTAGTCCACAAGCAGAAACAGGTGCTGTGTTTTAGGATCACATGTTAATGTTTATAAAACAATAAAGTTGGTGTAAAACTGCAGATTAAAAAAAAGAAGAAAAAAAATCAAGGAATAAAGTTGCATCTAAGAATCTGTATTTATTATTAATACTCATCATGGAAACAAAGACTTTAGATGCTAATAAAAACTTTAGGCCCTCCTACTGTGTGTGCACAAAGGTCTGAACAATCTTCCAGGAATGGGATGGAGATCTGATTGGACAGTAAGCAGTAATTTTGCACACTATAGCTGCATGACAGTTTGCCTTCCAGGAATTTACAGTTAATCGCCTCCAAAATGAACAACACATTGTGGCACATTTTCAGACAATACGTTAGAGCATGTTTATTGTGTCACATCTACGAATGTGCACCGAGGAGCAGGCAGCTTTTTCAAATCCCCCCCCCTAATCTGTTTACCGCTCATCCTGAGAAGGAAATGTGCTGTATGAAGAATTCCCTCTCACATCATCCTTATGTTTAAAGACGGCCAGAGGCTCTTTTTAGAAATGGTAATTGCATTGCTGATAAGCCCAATCTTCCTGGAACAACCAAACTCAATGTGGGAATGAAATACCTGAAAAAACTGTGTATGGATAGCAGTGTTTTTAAGGTTTGGTAACAATTTAAGAGTAAAAGAGTAAAAATGTTTGTAGAAGAAAATAAATGCACTATAGAGTAACATATTTTTTGTTTTGTAAAATGTTTTGCTGCACTAAGTTCCAAGTGTAAATGGTTAGAACAGCCAATAGGAGAACATCTATTTTCCCATCTCCACATATTCACCTTATATGAGGATTTTCTTCCTTTGCATTTTTGAGCCTCTCCTGCTTCATGTCTCGTCTCCACTGTCACATCAGCTCTGCACGCCTTGTTCCATACATCAAAACACCTTGAGCAATAGTAATAAATAATGCCTTCTGGATTATCATATGAAAGCAATTTTTTGTATCGAAGAAAGTGTGCTGAAAACCATTTACAGAGACTGTTACAAACATATGCCGAAAAACACATATACCAACACACAGAAAGCAAGTAAATGGACTCCATTTGCTGAGTGGGATATAGAGGGGAGTTTTGAGTTTGATTAGCAGAAGCACTAGAGGTGCAGGTAATATGAGTGTTGGAAGAGGCAGGAGAGAGGTAAATGCATTATGGAGAGCCCTTCAGCATCTTCACTAGTCTGCAGCTCTTGTCTGGTGTATGTATAGTGTCTGACTCATCTACAAACACACCACAAACCTCTGTGGCTTGCCTGCTTCACATCACCATGCTCCTCACTTTCTGCATGGAGAAAATTGTGTAGTCAGCAGTGTAATGCACACAAACTTTGTGATGCAGGCACACTTTGATTTTTGTCTCATTGTGCGAGTTACAGAATATACCATTGTCAAAATCCTCTGTTGCCCTTCAGAAATTTAATTTGAGGCATAAACCAATTTTGCTTTAGAGCAACCTTCAGCTCGATCAAGGTCTCATGATATTTTGTTTGCTGTGTCGGAGCTAAAGGCAGATGGAGGTTACTCGCTTAACCGTCGCACCAGGGCTTCGTTTAAATAAGGACGTGTCTTCCTGCTGATTTACAGAAGCTGCAAATGTGCTGCCTTAGCCCATTCTGAAATCTGAAAATCTTCCCAAGCAACCCTTTAAAAAAAAAAATCAACCTGAGATGGTGTGTTTCTCTCTTTATACTTTCATTTTGATATTTTGGTGAGTCGCTGTTCGTCTTAGTTGTTTCCTGCTATTTGCAAGATACAGTAAAAGGTTTAAGATTTAAAATGTCAGTATTTAATGGCAGTTACATTTTTTTTAGGCGCATCTGCAGTACCCTCACAGCACACGAGTGGGCAGCAGTCCACACTTTGGCTACACTCACCAGTCACCTTGCTACGTACACCTTGTCAGGACCAGGTTGGACCCCATTTGCCTTCAGAACTGCATTAATGCTTTGTAGCATAGAATCAACAAGTTACTGGAATAAGACAGCATCATACAATAGCACAGCTATCAGCTCTGTAAACCCTAGAGATGGTTCGTGTGAAAATCCCAGTAGATCAGCAGTTTCTTCGATACTCAGACCAGCCTGTCTGGCACCAACAATCATCCCACATTCAGAGTCACTTCAATCTTTCTTTCTTGCTCATTCTGATCTTCGGTTTGAACTTCAGCAGGTCATCTGCATGTCTACATGTCTAAATGCATTTGTTGCTGCCATGTGATTGGCCAATTAGATATTAGTGTTAATGAACAGTTCAACAGGCGTACTTAATGAAGTGGGTGGTGACTGCAAAGAAAATCATTGCATGGTAATCTTAATTTAATCCAAATAAGAAACACAAAACTCTCATTTCAGTTGGAAAATTTAATTTAAAATTAAAACAGACCCAACTTCTGTATTTATTCTGCTGTGCCAAGGAAATCTACTTATATAATAAACATCTGTTATTTTGTTTGTTATATGCAATGAATTTTTTTTTTTATTTAAGCCTGCACACAGGCTTCTTTTTTAAATATACTCAACTAGAGGCCATCTTCAGTTGGATCACATGAGCTGCATCAGTGATTTCTTATACCACACCATCTTAGATGTTTTTACACTAGATAATAATACTTAGTGCAAGAAATAGCTGTAAGTATAGTTACAAATACATGACAAAAAGAATTTTGGAAATATACTGTATGGGATCCTCTGCCCACTTACTTCTATTTGTCACCACCTCTCAAATGGATCAATTTTAATACTTGTCAAAGTAAATCCTGTGTTTTAGGTGCAGCTGTATAACTGCAGTTCTATTCTAACCAGATGATCCTCCTGCCAGTTATCATGAGCAAAGAGGATGGAGATATATTCATACTGAACATATTATATATCAGGCAAATGTTAACTTGGACAAACTCTGGACAGAGATATAAAAGGACGACCCAACTGAGAGGCTCTTGATATATATGACGTGTAGTAATTTAAATTCTCTGTGTGTTACAGTCAGTGAAAGCAGAGGCAGTTAGCTGATTAGGAAAAGAAATAAAATCTGTCACATAAAACCTGCCCATCTCTTTCTATTAAAGCCTGGTCCCACGGAGACCACTGGAGTCTGCTTTCATGCCTGTAATACAGTGCAGAGCTCTTTAAATACAGTCTGTGGTGCAGAGTCACTCTGATGGGAGACAGAGAACATCATCTATTCAATAACCACCATCAGAGAACTTTCCAAAATTGAGTCTGACAGCAATTTACCAGTGAGGCATCGATCACAGATTTATCTGAAGTCTGGGCCCCCAACGCAAGGCAGCCAATACTTCGGTGTCTCTCTGTGTCTTTTATTTTTTTTTAAACAATCTGAGGCAAGCACAATGTACAATGTAAAACCAAGTTATTTCTGGAGATACTAAAGTTGAGCAAAGCCTGCTGTTTGGTGCGTTACTTCAAATCTCATGAAGACATCCAAACCGTTAATTTGAAGAAACCGGTGGTTCTGTTCCAACAGATAAAATCAGCATAATTATCTAAAGCTGCGGTTGTAAATGGCATAATTAGAGTGAAGTGGAGAACCTTCTGGTCTCTACGTTGACTTTGATAATAAGATCTCCCTCTCTCACGCAGACACTGAAGTGAAAAGGTCTGATAACAGGAACTCATAATTACGGGCTCTGGCCGGCACATCCTCTGTGGTACTTAGCAATTTGCATTATTTCACTCTTTTGTCTGAGTTTTCTGTGAAATCTCTGTGAAATGCATTGACATGGACTTGATAAGGTGCTGTGACATTTCAGGTTCTTTAAAGAGGGCTCTAAAGCAGCAACATGTGCCACCAGTTAACAACAGCCATTTCTCTACTGCTTTCTGAGAATAAATAATAACTCAATTAAACAATGTAATGAAGTTGCCACTTCCAGATTGTAGAAAGGGCTGGAAGAAAGTCCTTGAAGAAATGAATCCGCTCTGATTGTGATTGAGAGCATTGAGCTTAAAATTTATTCAGTAACTGAGATATGTTTTCTGTCAGCATGTTAATAAACCGCTCAAACAAATCACCCTGAATTATTCACTGCAGTGTGAGTCATCCTGCTGTTGGTAGTTAGTAGGTTTACTGTATGAACTCTCTTAAGCTTTTAATGCAAATTTGATGTCACAGCTGCATACAATATTTGTCCACTGAAGACCTAAAACATTCAAGAAATAGCAGGATGATATAGGTATTACTAATTACTGTATATTTTTTACATTTTTTTCTTGTTTCAGTTTTTAAAGCCACAGCCCAGAAAGCTTTTGTTTGTTTTATTTTCTTCAGTCTGCTTGTATGTTAAATAGCTCCTGGTTTTCTAGGTTGTCTACACTAGGTGCATATTATACACTTGGATATTTGTAGCTAATTATAATTCCTGAACCATGCATTGCCCCTGACTCTGCAACAGTCTGCACAAATTATGTACTGGGTTTCACTTGAATAGTGCCTCCAAGCCACAGACTGTACTTGTACCCCCTTCTTATAATGAACATAGCTTGTAAAATGTACACTCAGCTGCTATATGATCAAATGTAGAAGAACTAAAAGCAAACACCTTCTTTCTTGTTCTTGAATACTTGTTGCGATCAGTGTTTTTAATATCATGTCTTTCCCAGAGTTTCTAACGTCACTGGGTTTTGTGAAACAAAGGTTGCAAAATAATACATGCTGTGTTTACAGTAGCTAGAATTTAGTTTACAGAAGCATTATTTATGTTAAATTCTGAAGGCTATAATTCAATGTGCTATCAATATACACTGCTCAAAAAAAAAAATGAAAGGAACACCTTTTAATCAGAGAGTGGCATCAAGTTAGTTTAACTTCTGGGACATGGATCAGGTCAGTTCAGAAGGGGTTATTAATCAGTTTCAGCTGCTTTGGTGTTAATGAAATTAACAGGTGCACTAGAGGGGCAACAATGAGACAATCCCCAAAACAGGGGGAGGACATTTTTTCTCTCCTCATCTTTTCTGACTGACTTTCACTAGTTTTGGCTAGGGTCACTGTCACTACTGTTAGCATGAGGTGATACTTGAACCCTACAGATGTTGCATAGGGAGTGCAACTCCTCCATGATGGCACATCAATACGTGCCATTGCCAAAAAGTTAGCTGTGTCTCCCAGTGCAGTCTCCAAAAGCATGGGAGACAGGCAGTTGCTCTAGGAGAGTTGGACAGGGCCATAGAAGGCCTTTACCCCATGAGCAGGGCTGGGATCTGCTCCCTTATGCAAGGAGGAACAGGGTGAGCATTGCCAGAGCCCCAAAAAATGATCTCCAGCAGACCACTGGTGTGAATGTCTCTGACCAAACAATCAGAAACAGACTTTATGAGGGTGCCCTGAGGGTTTGACATCCTCTAGTGGACCCTGTGCTTATTGCCTGGCACCATTGAGCCCAATTTGCATATGCCATAGAATACCAGAATTGGCAGGTCTATCACTGGCAAACTGTGCTTTTCTCAGATGAAAGCATGTTCACTCTGAGCACATGTGACAGACATGAAAGGGTCTGGAGAGGGTGTGGAGAACATTATGCTGCCTGTAACATTGTTCATCATGACCCATTTGGTGGTAGGTCATTGATGGTCTGAAGAGGCATATCCATGGAAGAATGCACAGACCTTTACAGGCTAGGCAACAGCACCCCGACTGCCATTAGGTATTGGGAAGAAATCCTTGGACTCATTGTCAGACCCTATGCTGGTGCAGTGGGTCCTGGGTTCTTCCTTGTGCATGACATTACCTGGCGTCATGTGGTAGCAGTTTCTGAAATACTCAGACCAGCCTGTCTCAACAACCGTGCCATGTTCAAAGTCACTTAAATCACCTTTCTTCCCCATTCTAATGCTCAGTTTGAACTTCAGCATGTTGTTTATATGCCTAAATGCATTGTCGGTGGAATCTGATTGGCTGATAAGATATTTGTGCTAACGAGCAGTTGAAGAGGTGCACCTAATGAAATGGTGGGTAGTAGCATGTTGATGATACACCAGTTCTAATATCTTTGTTACTTGATTTGCCTTCTCCATCACTGATGGTTCATTTATGACTGTCTGCATCAGGCTGAGTGCATTGCAGCACATCAGGGTTTAGCTCATTTAATCTCTTATAATTATGAAAAATCTGTGAGGCTTCAAAACTGCAAATCCATAAAGTTATTATTCATTGGAGGTTGCTGAGGGTATCCTTTGAGGAAGTAAGGTAGATAAAAGGTTGTATTAGAGTTCCATTTAAATGCTCTGAATATGCACATTTACAAAACCTTATCCCCCTGTGAATCACCACCTTACCATGGAGAGGTTTGTGTATCCCAGTGATCCCTATGTTGTCAGAGCCTTTTGGCCCTGCTAGGGTTTCCCAATGCAGATTGGTTCTGGGTGAGGGGCCAGATAAAGAGCAATTCACAAAACCCCTATGAAGAAATGACTGAGGGACCAGTTTGCCCTGCATGGGACAGGGTTTCTGGGGCCCCACCCTAGAGCTAGGCTTGGAGAAGGAGCTTGAAGAATAGTGTCAGACCTTAGCTCATAAGATCCAGCCAGGTGCATCCCAAAAAAAGCAACATGGGCCTGCCCTGCAGAAGGCACCATAGGGGTTGAAAGCATTGTATGGTGAGCGGCAGACCAAGGCAGAGGCCCCAACAGAAATTGCAACCTGGATGGATGAATGGATGGATGGATGGATTGATGGATGGACAAAGCCTTATCTTTAAAGTCAACTACAAATGTGTGACAAATTAAAGACGGAAAAAAAACCTAAAACCTTCAAGGTGAGGAGATCAAGGACATCTGATGGCTCTGTTACAAGTGATTGTATGACGAAATATTATCAATGTTCATGAATGAAGTCTTTTCTGGGATGGTTATGCCCCCATCTGTGGAGCATGAGTATAAGAATGACACAAATCATATGCTGTAGCCACCAGAGAGAGAGATCAGAGATATGTTAGACAATGTTCTCCACTGCCAGCACCACCAAAACAACAAATGAGGAAGCACCTTTTGAGGAATGGTGTTTCATCCCTCCAGTAGAGGTGTACAGACTTGCTAAAAACCTGTTGACCTAAAAAGATGCTTTATGGAGCCTTTTTTTTCCATCTTGCTGATAGGTAAAGGATGACTTTACTGGAGCTTAAAATATGAGAATATGTTAGTCACTTATGGAAACTGGTGACTAACATGCAAATATAAATCTGAGTAAGTGAAAGGGAGCCTGGGCTTAATGTTTGTAGTTTGTGAGGTTTCAGAAGAAAGTATAGTGTTATAGTGTTATGTGTAGCGTTTCACCGGGTGTCTCTGATGCTATTTTGTATGTAAAAAGTGTGGGTGTGATAATTACTAGCTGTCCAACAAAGACTGCCACAAAACATGGACAACAGCTTAAATTGCCTGTTACATTCCTGCTACATAATAAACACCTTTGAGGACGCCCACCTACTTTCTTTCACTCTCAGCGCTTCCCTCACCTTTTCTGTCCCTCTTCATGTCTCCTAAGTCTGCCTGTTTCCTTCTCTCTTCTCTAAAAGTAATTACCACTCTGCTGGAGCCAGATGTTTGCAACAGCAAGGCTTATCATCACCTCCAAGCTTTGGAGGCAGCCAGCCAAACTACAAACAAACATGAATGAATTCAAAAAAATTGAAAATGAAGGACTCAGTTTTCATTCCCTAGTGCCACTGTGTTTTCTATCTTTGTAGACAGCTAAAAACACCCAGATCTATGGTTGATGTTGGTCTCATCCTTTGATTACAATCAGCTGATGTGGACCGAAATGACCCTTTGCCTGCCTTTTATCCTGATCAGCAAGACTAGATTAGATAAAAGAATGAAACTTTAATGGCTCCTAGAATATGGGATCGTTGTCCTCGCAAAACCCCTAAAATATTGATAACAGCAACAACGAAGAAAGTTCAAAGAGATACTGAGGAGAGTACAACAAACGCATGTTCAAATACATAGATAGATATAGAGTCAAAGTCTTAGAAAATGTGATCATCATATTTATTGAATACTGAATGAGGAAGTGACAGAGAGGAAAATATTAAGAAAGTAACTCAAACATCACTGTTTGAAACACCTCCAAACATTTCTGAATTAACTCAGCTGTGCACTGTTAATGATTACACCTAACATGGCTACATAGGATATGTATAAACCAGTGACAGTCACTGGATATTAAGCTATAGAAAAGCTACTTTCAGTTATTCCCTTATTCCTGCTCCCTTATTCCTGACACAACCCCAAAAGATTTTGTGTCTCCTCCTGAGAACAAACTGGGGATTTTTTTTGTTTTTTTTTGCTTGTTAGGTGAATGTATAAAACACTACTTATAACTTTTTATAATAAAGTTTTGTAAACTTTACTCTAGAAAGAACAGAGGCACCTGACTATGGCAGAAAACTTTGTTCAGCTGGACAGATGGCAGAAATGAACACTTGAAGCACTGCTTTGTGTAGCTGTGCCAGTTCATCAAAAAGTATGGGAGGCTTTAAATGAATAATATACCCTTCTGCAGACTCCTCCAGGGCATCCACACTCAGTCCTGTGACTCTGCCACCCTGTACAGGGTCAGTGATCAGCATTCTTCACAGCGTGTGCTGTGGTGGGAAATTAGAATTATTTTTTGATTCAAGTGGGCTGCAGGGCCTGATGTACTATGCTCCCCCTGCAGATCAGTGTCTAAATGATACAGTATCTAAACCCCAAACATTTCCAACTCTTTCCAACTACTGAGAATTCACTGCTGCTGGGTAACCAAAAGAAGTCACAAAACACTTAAACCCAGAATCTGGGTTGTTTTGTAATAAATGGAACATAGTCATGGTCACACAGAGTATGAAACCATATACTCAGACAAGGAAGCAGATGCATGTCCCAGATTAAACAAGGACTCATCACTGGGAAATAACCATTTATTCCATTTGAGCTTAATTTAAAATAATTGCAGGTTCCATGCTGTTTGGCAAAATACATTCACTGATTATCTTTAGATCTCTGATTTCCAGGGAATTTAGAAGCCCTGCTTTGATACTGAGCCAGATACACACACAAAAAAACACACATACATTCACATGCAAGAGGCTCCATTTAAATATTTCTTGAAGCTGCATCGAAGGTGAAGGTTTTCCTTCAATATTTCAGATGAAAATGTGACCTCTATTTCACATGTGTCATCCACTCTATCATAACGCCTACACATAAATGCACATACAGTGTGCACTCAAACAAGCAAAAGCACACCAGGTTTCTCCTTACACACGCAGTTTGACACCTGCCTCCTGCCTATCACAACAAGGCGGATTCAGTCTGATCCAGAGTCTGTGAGATAATGACTGTGCTCTCAGATTCAGACACAAAGAGAATTTCAAGCGTTACGTTTTCAGTATTTTCAAAGATGAATGTAGATTGTGGTCAGGCTGAATTTAGATCTCGCACTACATAAAATGTAGCATGACAACTTTAAAGAAAAAAAACACAAGAAATATAAAATGCATCCACATTGTTGCTACAGTGTTTGTTGCTGCCTCCATGTCACTCTATCTCTAGCATCATCCTCTGTTACACCAACCCTCTGCAATGTCCTTCACTACATCCATGAATCTTCTCTGTTGTCTTCCTCTTCCTCTACCCTGGCAGCTTCATCTTCAACATCCTTTGTCCATTAGATCCACTTTCCCTCCTCTGTAAATGTCCAAACCATCTCAGCCTTGACTCTCTTGGTCTCCAAACTACGCAACCTGAGCTATCCCTCTGTTATACTCATTTTTAACCCTGTCCATTCTGGTCACTTCCAGTGAAAATCTCAACATGTTCAGGTCTGCCACCTCCAGCTCAGCCTCCTGTCTTTATTTTATTTTTATTTTTTTGGTGCCATCATCTTCAAACCCTACCTCATAGCAGGTCTCACTACCATGTTGTAAATGTTCCCTTTCACTCTTGCTGCATCCGTTTGTCACAAATCACCCCTGACATTCATCTCCATCCACTCCACCCTTCCTACACTCTCTTCCTCACCTCTCTTGTGCGCTGTCTGTTACTTTGAATGGTTGGCTCCAGATATTTAAACTCATTTAGGGGTGGCTGTAGCTCAGAAGCAGGTCACCTACGAATCAGAAGGTTGGTGGTTTGATCCCTGGCTGCTCCAGTCTGCAAGATACTGAACCTCTAGGTGTCCTCCGATATATTTACTGGCATGTGAATGTTACAGTAGATAGAAAGTGCTTGGGTGAATGAGGCATGTTGTATAAAGCACATCATGTGCTATATTAGAACCAGTCCATTTACCATCCACCTTCATTACCTCTACTCCTTACATGCCGTGTATGAGGATCACATACTTCTCTGTCACTCCTGTCTTCCTCAGAAAATACCACAGTTCCTCTCTTAGTACTCTATCATATGCTTCCTATAGCAACAAAGACACAGTGCAACTCCTTCTGACCTTCTCTGTACTTCTCCATCAACACTCTGAAAGCAAACATCGCATCCGTAGTACTTTTTCTTAGCATGAAGCCACACTGCTGCTCACTGATCATCACCTCTGTTTTAATCTAGCTTCAAGAATTATAGCTTCATGGTATAGCTCATCAACTTCATCCCTCTTTAGTTACTACAGCTCTGCACATCCCCCTTGTTCTTGAAAATCTGTGTCAATACACTTTTTTCCATTCCTCAGGCATCCTCTCACTCTCTGAGACTGTGCGAAAAAATTTCAGCAAAAAAGTCCAGCGCTTGCTGTCCTAGGCATCTGCATACCTCCACATGTTCGTCATCTGGACCAGCTGCTGTTCCACTCTTCATTCTCTTCATAGCAGAAAAAACAAACTCAGTTTTACTGGCTGTTTGCTGTTCACATAACTTATTTTTATACATTACAGCTTTGATTAGGCTCTTGAAACAACAATAATACCGCCATGTGGCGAATTAGCATAAACAACACAGCAGCACATGGAGATATCCACCTTACCAAAGCTGTGTCTCATGTAGTGTTTCTCAGTTATATTTACACACTTGCAGTTAGCGTGAACACAAAATAAGCCCTCTCTATAGTGGCTTATGGATGAACAGACGCATTTTATGACAAAGCTTGGAAGCGTAAGTCACGTATGCTAAAGTTGATTACACCATCTAAATTTAATCAGTTACTGAGATTGATGCCAAGCGGCAGAGCACAGTAAATAATATTGATCCTTTATTAAAAATAGTGAAAATGGAAATTTCACTGGAATTATTTGCTTTCTCTTCCCCTTCCAAAAAGTTCCCGTCATATTAAAAAACATTCCTGTGGTAGTCATATGATCTGATTTTTAGCAGGTTTCCAGGGATGATGTATATTCTGTGGTAAGATATCGCAGAACATGTGGTACTGTAGTTTTGCAGTATGTTTGAAACCAGAGATTTAGCACACAGTGCGTGCCATGTGGCGCACAGGGTGTGTGGATAGAGAGCTAAGTCACAGCTAAAGTTGTGGATTTTGTATGTTAAGTAGAGATCAGAGATGGAGCTGATTCTGTGAAACAGCAACATCACTTGCTAAAAAGATAAAAATGGGCATAAAGTCTAAAGAAGGTGAAAAAGATTGTGTTCAGCTTTTAATACGTTTAGAATAAATGAACCATAAAATGTTTGTTCCTCCTTGCAGCATTGTCCAGGTGATTTTTCATGGTAAGCTACATTTGCTTTCTGTGTACTAAATGATATTCAACTATGTTGGAACCTTTGAAGCTCTTTATCATGTTTGAATGCATAAACACCCGACCAGCAGCATTTCCCCTGAACCCGAGGCTAAATATGCATAAACTTTTTTTTTTTCCCCAAACACAATTTTTGTACTTTGCAGAAATAATGCTTACTGCTGAACACACGCATGCCTTCTCATGTTATGTATGATGGAGAGACCCAAGGATTTATAGTGTGTTCAAGATTAAGTTGGAAGTTGGAATTTCCGAGTTCCTGGTCTGGCTTTTCATCTGAAACACCCCCACAACTCGGATTTTCAACTCAGAAAGTCAGAGCAGCCCCACCGACCCCAAATTAACAATCCAAGAAGGTGGCAGTGAACGTAAACAGCAGTAAACCTGTAAAACTTTTATCTGTACTGTCACCGCTGTGTATTTGTGACTCATTACACAAGCCATTCACAGAGCATTGACCAGGCTCTATTCATGAATGTGCTGCAGCAGTGTCCTTAAGCACAAAACAAAAAAAAAAACAGCAAAGTATTGCGTTGTTTGGCTATGAGGCATGAGTGGCTCTCTGCTAAAAAAACCAAAAAAACCCAAAACAAAGCCTTTTTTTCCCTGTGCTTTTCTGATTTTATTACTGCAACACACTCAACTCGGGAGTGACAACACGTGGGAGTTCTGACATCTGAGGTTTCTGGAACGCAGCATTAAACCCTTGTGGAGTGGTCCCCCGATGACTTACATGATTAATAGTGGGTCAACAACCCTGAGGACCACCACCAAGGGGGACAGTCCGACTAGAGGTTAAATATGTTGTACTCTCCATTTATTTTAGAACAGAAGAAGCCTCTTGGATGAGAAGTGAAATGCATTCACAAACCAAAAAAGAAGTCCAGTTATCTTCTTTTTAAGTAATTTTTCTTTGAGTAAATGTGACTGATCAGTATGGTTTTTATAATGTTAAAATGAATAGTTCATGCTTGTAAAGTTAAGGAGGCTTATTGGCTCTAAGTTGGAATACTGAGCAAATCTTAAAGAGATGGATGTTTAGAAAACAAAACAAAAAAAAACAAAAAAAAAAGTCTTTGCACTAATGAGGCAAAAACATTAATATTTGTCACTGTTTAATCAAGTACAGGTAATATTTAGTAGTCCAGATTAGTAGTATGATCTGGTTAAACTGCAGATGTTGAGCTGATGAGAGGGGAACTGATATGTGAAAGGGAAAAAAAAAAAAAAAGTCCTGCTCTCCTGAGTCCTGAGCTGTTACGATCATCACTCAAGGTCAGAGCACTAAAAGAAACGAAACTGCTCTCAGCTTTGTCCTCGACTGCCAAGATTGCTCCTTCTTTTAAACTGTGACGAGGGAAACTGTAGAAGCTCAGCATGATCTTGTAGTTGAAAGTGGAAACAGGATTACAGTAGTTAAAAGCCTGTGAATAAAGAACTCTCATCAACTCGTCAATGTGCTTTTTTTTTTCCTAATAACTGTCACAAACAGCATTATGATTGCTCTACCAATGAAAAGCAATTTTACCATTATATCACCCATAAATGCACCGTGCAAATGTATTTTGTAAAGACATTTCCAACATTTCTGTAATTAACTAACATTTCCAGCACAGCAACTCTGTAAGTTCAACTAATGGACCAATTAAGGAGTCACAGCAGCAATGAAAGTTGAAACACCGTGTAGTAATCTGTGAAACGCGTTTTGCTTCAAACGCGACACAACTTTCAGAATATTGTGCTCTCTGTGTGAGCTAAAACCTCTCAATCCGCCAATAATGAGAACTCTCTCACTCTTGATGTGAAGTTGCTGACACAAAGCTTTTGGAGTGATACATGGCTTATGAGTGTGTGACTAATAGAAATGGAGGGATAATCCCTCTCGCTGCTTGGGTCTGCAAGTGACTGGTTTTGGAAAAGAGAGGGGGGGGGGGCTGATATCCTGCTTTTCATCCCCGAAAAGATAGAGGGTGAAAGGAAGAAGGTAGAAAGAAGAAGAGGGCAGAGGAATGATGCATAAAAAGTATAAAACAAAGCAATGCAATGTGAGAAACCTCCCAATGAAGGAACATGGTCTTACTGCTGTGGGTGCCAAACAGAACAATAAAAACATAAAACCCTGACTCCAAAGAGTTTTCTCTTGCTCAGTACTACTTCTCTGTTGAGATTTGTCTTTCAAATGGAAGCACATTAAATAACTGAGTGCTAGAATTAACAAGCAAATTGTTGTTCACTCATTTGTGAAGCTGAAGAACATCTATCACAGTATCCATTTCCAGAGTTGCACAGCCTAAATATTTTCAGGTCCAGTGAAGCCATCATTGAAACTGTTCTCTTGAATCTGCAATCAAGGGCAGACGGGTCACTGTTGGGGGCCCCAAACAAACTTTAGACTGCAGCAATAGCGATGTGCAAAGTTTGCAGTGACAGTAGGACAGACCTGACCTCCTGGGAAAAAAAGAGAGAAGAAAAAAAGAGGAAAAGAAGACCGCAGTGACTGGCACAATGAGTAATTCAGTTCAGTTCAGTTCCATTCAATTTAAATAGTGCCAAATCACAACAACAATTGCCTCAAGGTGTTTTATACTATAAGGTAAAGACCCTATGATATTAGAAAGAAACTCCAAATGAACTAAATGTTACTAGTCTAGCCTTAAATATCAAGTTTAAGTTGATCAAGATCAAGTTGACATCTAAAGATGATAGTCTACTCTTTGAATGAGTTGCTTCTATATTCCTATGCCATAAGCTTGGGCCTGAAAACAGAATAGATCGTTCATGTTGAAGTATATATATATATATATATATATATATATATAGCACCAAATCATAACAAACAGTCATCTCAAGGTGTATAAAGCTTCTCCCATCCAAGTGCTATCCAGGCCTGACCCTGCTTACTTTCTAAGGGCAGATGAGATTAAGTGTGTTCAGGCTGCTTCTAGGAGAAGTAGCTCACGCCACCTGCAAGCATCAATAAAACATTGTTCACTTTTTCAATACCGTCAGAAATACCGTTATTGCAAATTTTCTTGAAATATCGTGAAATCATTTTTAAGCTATATTGCCCGCTCCATCACCCTGTCTGCAGAATATCCAAATGAAACAAAACTGCTTTGTGAACAGAACCTACTACTTGATAACAATACAAGTCAACAATGTACGTGGGGAATTTGGAGAACAGAACCCTCTTATTTACTAAGACTTTGTCACTAATGTAAACTTGAGCTGTAAAAACCACAAACCTTTTTGCGTCTGCATGTGTGTTTGCAGACTGTGCACCCACTGCACATGATAAGTGGACCTAATGTGCTTCTCATTTTTTTCTCTTCTATACTGTAACACTGGTGGATGCTCATATTAAACATGGTTTCACATAATGAGGTCAGTATAAAAGCTCAGGCTTCAGCTCTAAACATTGTTTCAGACAACTGCTTCTGCTCTCGGCTCTGTAAGAGGCGATGCAGAGGGGTTATCCCTATTATGGTCATCTTAGGCACAGAGCATTGGCTGTAAGCACAGAGAACCCACCCATCTACTTTTCAAATCTTCTGTTTGTGAGGGGTAGCCATTCAGAAGACAACTGCATTAAAAGGAAGGGGTGGTGGTTAAGAAAGCTTAACTGAGACAAAGATTAACAAAGAAGACAAATTATTTTGAACTCTGACTCATGAAAAGCTACTCTAGTAGAGTCCAGGAATTAAAATATGGCAGTGTAAATGAGAATAAGTCCCTTCTAGATAGTTTAGTCAGCAAAAGAATATATTTTTCTTTATTTAATATCTGGCAGAAAAAGTTGTAATCAGGAAAAACATTATAGACTTCCTCATAAAACTATTCTGGGTTTCACAGTTGGGCTTATTGCAGTTGCTGTTACTGATAATGTGATATAAAATGTTATACAATAAATACAGTGTTATGCATGCATTTTATCTCTAACCCTCCGCATGTATACACACACACACATACATACGTATACCTCCTAACTCTGACAGGCCAGGTGTCTCACTATCTGACAGCTCCCTAGTTTCTTTTTTCCCTTTCCTTTCTTTATAATATCACTTGTTTTCTTCTCTCCCAGCTCAGAGCTGACGGGGAGGTATGCAGCATTAGGTCAAGACGAGCAACAGGTGCTCCGGCCGGCCAAGCACCCTCAGGAGAAGATGAACAAGGAAGGAGGAGGTGAGAGCATCTGGACCTACAGATGCAGCCACTTAAAATTGTATGGAGCTTACTCCATACACCATAACTGTCAAAAGGATGTGTGCATAATTCTAACATTCATATTTGTATGTCAATAAAATTCTTGTACCTAAATCTCAGCTGAAATATATGTGAGTCTGGGAAATTGTGCAGATTAGGATTTTTTTATGTGAGTATGAATCTAAAAGCTGTGAGTACAAAGTCTTGTGAATACAACTCTAATTTCTTCGACTACAAACTCTTCCCTTCTGTGTGGACACGAATTCAAGTTTGTGGGTACGAGTAGAAAAGTACTGAAATGATGTCATTTCACACAGCATGCTCCAAATTCAATTTTTTCTTAATATATGCATATAAATACTGGCTACACATGTTATAGAGCTTACCTGTGATGCGTCACCTGAGCTGGTAGCTCCACCCGGTCCACTGTCCTTGGAGCATGCTCTGTTTGGTATAATGGAGGATCGATTAGTCTAGTTTTTATTTAGAATGTTTTTTTCACCTCCAGTTTCAGGTTTTAGGTAACTGTAATAACCTTGATCTGCACAGCCTGCTATCCTTTGGAGACTTGAATGTGTATTTTAATAACTTTAAGGTTGCACAGTCAGAGTTTTCGATTGCCTTTGCTTTTGATCAATCCCATAGAATGAAGCAAGAGACAGGAAATGGTGTGGATAAATGAGGCATCTGTGATATCAATGTGGGAAAAATCATGTTCCTAATATCTTTTATTGGTGGCACCACTCTCGGAGTTCTTGTACCCTTGAACTACTACTTTAATTAGTGGTTTTCATCTGTTTGTTTTGTTTGTTTTTCCCCTTAAGATGGGTACCAATGTTCAATTGCAAATAATGCACATGCAATATCCACTTATCCTGTTCTTTGGACTGTGGGATTGAACCAGAACAGGATAAGTGGAAGACAGTGGATGGATTGATGGATGGCATATGCAACATACATATTGACACATGCTGGTCATGCTGATGTTTGCTCCAGTTTTTAGACCTCTGCCTGAAATGCGATGTCCTCCTGAATCCCACTGACATGCCTTCTGTGGTGGAAGCAGAGTCTGGGGACAAGGAAGATGACTTGAACATCACTGGAGGTGAGGTCACTGAGGTAGTTACACAACTCCTTGGTGGCAGGGCCCCTGGGGTGGATGAGATTCACTCTGAGTTCCTGAAGGCTCTGGATATTGTAGGGCTGTCTTGGTTGACACGCCTCTGCAACATCGCGTGGAGATCTAGGGCAGTGCCATTGGATTGGCAGACCGGGGTGGTGGTCCCCATTTTTAAGAAAAGAGACCGGAGGGTGTGCTCCAACTTTCGGGGGATCACACTCCTCAGCCATCCCGGTAAGGTCTATGCTAGGCTGCTGGAAAGGAGGGTCCTTTCCAATCAAAGTAAAGTACCAGTCAAAAGTTTGGACATGCTCACAAAATTGTGTCCAAACCTTTGACTGGTACTGTAGGTAAAAAGAGAGGAAAGGGAAAGAGCCCAACAATCAGAATGATCCCCTATGAGCAAGCACTTGGCGACAGTGGGGAGGAAAACCTCCCTTCTAAAAGGAAGAATCCTCCGGCAAAACCAGGCCCAGGGAGGGGCGGCCATCTGCCGAGACCGGTTGGGCGGGTGAAGGGAAAGAAAAGAGAAAAAGAGAGGAAGGAGAGGGGGGATAGTAGACAATATAGAGAGAGGAGGAGAAGGGGGGCATTATAATTGGGGAAATTGGGAGGGAAGGAGGGGAAGCTAGTCCTCAGCCGGAGCTGAACAGGAGCACCACCACCAGAAGCAGCTTGTCCGTCTTGGATTCTGCTCCTGCTTTTTCTCTTTATTTGTCTTATTTTCCTGTATTTCCTGGATTTTTTTGGCCTCTTTTTCCAGTATTCTCTGCAGTTTCCTTTTTTCCTCTTCTCGTTTTTTCATCTGCTTCTTTGCTTCTTTCTCTTTGGCTTTCACCAGTTTCTTTTCTATTTCTTCTTTCTGCTTCAGCAGCTTCTTTATTTTATTACAGTCGTTTTCCATGTTCGACTGTGCAACCTGCAAATTCTGCATTTCCAGCAGATTCTTGTGGGCCTCTTCCAGTTTCTTTACCTGTTCTGCTAGTTCACTCTTCATCTCTAGTATTTCTTTTTTCTCATCTTCCAGTGATTTCTGCACTTCTTTTAACTCTTTCATTGTCTGTTCACTTTGTTTCTTCTCTTCTGCTAATGCTTTTTGCAGTTCATCTTTTGCATCATCAGCATCCTTCCTTGCCTTCTCTCTTTCTTTTTTACTCTCTTCCAAAGATTTCTGCACTTCTGTCAGTTCTTTCTTTACCTGTTCATTTTCTTTCTGTCTGTCTTCTATAACTTTCCTTTGCTCATCCAGTATTATCAGCACTTTGTTTAATTCATCCTTTGTCTCTTTAGCTTCTTTCTTAGCCTCAGCGATTTCTGCTTTCTTGTCCTCCAGTTCTTTCTGCACTTCTGTCAGTTTGTTCTCTGCCTCACTCACCTTTTCAGTTTCCTGACACTGTTCATGCAGACTTTCTTCCAGTGGTTTTTCTTCTTTGAAATTTTTATTTCCATCTTTAAATTTTTTCTTTCCTTCATTAAACTTTACGATGGCCATTTTAACGTTTTCTTTTGTTTCATAGACCAACGTCTGCTCGTCCAGGAGTTTTTTGCTTTCTTCCTCGAGAGCTTGCTTCTCCTGCTCCAGTTTCTCTCTGCGTGTTCCCTCATTCAACAGAGTGATCTGGTCTTTTTGAAGACCTTCAAGTTTGGTGGACAGAATCTCTTTCTCCTGCTTCAGGTTCAGGATTTCGCTGTCCCTCTGCTGAAGCTGCTCTTTTAGGCTCTTCACTTCCAGTTCCAAGTCACTGGGTTTTTCTTGAGCTTCATTTAGATTTTTAACTTGAAGCTCGTATTGGTCCAGCTTTGATTGCATGCTAGACTTACTGTTCATCAGCTCTTTGATTTGCTCTCTGGCTCTGTTGTTCATCAGCTCTTTGATTTGCTCTCTGGCTCTGTTGGTTCCCTCTTTTAAGATGGCATTTTCAGCCAAAGTCTCTTTGAGGGCGTTCTGAATCACAATGAGATTGTGAAGCGTACTTTGTGGCAAAGTGTACACAAATTCTGTTTCTTCTTGCTTATTGCTCATTTTTGCTTGGAAACAAAGCTAGTGTGAGAGACTGAATCAGATAATCGCGGGTTTTGCAGCTGTCTGTAGCAGAACAAAATGCGTTGTGAATCGCTCTTGACTATGGGTACTATGTGACTGTATGCCGTATACGCTCTACCTTTATAATGTCTGGGCTCTTTGACACCGTGAAGTCGTCTTTGATCCTTTTAAGTTTGGAACTGGCCCTGCTCACAATAACATTCTATGCCCCGCCCATTAAGAACAGGCGGTTGCACAATCGCTTCCTTGTTCGGCGCGATGCGGCTCCATCGCTTCCGGTTGAAAATGGCGACGTTCTACACCCGATGCTTGCAACAGCTCCCAAAATTAAATGTCACTGATGCAGAACAATGAAAGCCCCAGCCAGCAAACTGGATAAAGGATTTAAATTATATGCTGCATCATATATACACAACTATGAAGGTAAGAAAAAACAACAAACCGCAAAGTAACGTTTGCTAACGTTAGCTAAGCTTCTATGTGCTTCATTCAATAGTAATTTTCTACATAACCTCGCAACATGCGTTGTATCTGCCGCTATAGGCATCCTGTTTGAATTGTGCAGTGTTTGTCAGTGACCACTGTGTGGCACCAAAGAGTCTTAGTGTGGTGTATTTAATTTACTATTGTTAAGTTTAATTTCGTTTTAAAATGTTTGTGTTTGATTGTATTACAGTTCTATCACAAGAAGTAATCAAATTTTATGGATATATAAGTTTACAATTTTTAATTATTTACGCTGAAGTGTGCACGATCTGTATGTCTCTTCCCGTTGGCTTTGCAACGCAACAGCTGGTGTAAACGGCTGGTAAAAACGGTAGAAGTAGTATCGCTAAGAAGACGGATCGCTCAAACAGACTTTCTGAGTTAAAGGACAAGAATATTGAAGAAAACCCTTCTCTTAGCTCACAAGCGGGCAAAAGTGTTCTATGGTGTTACAGGGTGCTGTAAAGGTGTTGTAAGTCGGTACCTTGTGTGCTGAATAAACATCTGTGGTGAAAAAAATACGGACCTTCGCTTTGTGACTGAGGGAGGAAAATGCGTTCTTAATGTTTTGTCTTATCCTGAAGTATAGACGGAGTTTTGTTAACTAATGTCACTCTTGCTGTTAGCCATTATTATAATATTGGTAAATAGTTAGCTATTTAATGCTAATCTTACTGTGTGCCATATGCTTAAGTGCTAACGTGAGTAATGCAGAAACACTAACGGGACTTGCATGTGTGACTTTATTCATTGTCCAATAAACACAGGTTGTCAGGCGAGGTCAGCGTGAGAGCCTGGTGCTACAGGTCAATGAGGAAGAGTGAGGCACCACACAGATTAAGTGTAGGCAGGAAGCAGTGTAATGTTGTTCACCCCGTTCAATGGGGTTCGGTTCAGTTCATTATTAAAGGCCCACCATCTTGAATGTTTTATCTCCCTGCTTTATCACAAATAATTTGACTGGTCAGGTCATTTGATCAATGTGTGTTTGGGTGATCAGAAACAAATTTACATTAAGTTAATACTATACACCAAAGCTATTTCAGTTATCAATGATGGTTAATCAGATTTTTTTCAGTAGGGAGAGAAGGCAACACTAAGCATTCAGGAGGGTATGCCTGTTTTATGAGCCTGGGTCAGTAACCATAACACTGAACCATGCTCCTATTGGCTCTTTTTCCAGAAAGTGATGTTAATTTCTAATTTTCTTTCTTGTGCTTTTTAGATTAAGCTTCTGGATTCATCACCAGTGGCGCTGACATATAGCCGGTGCTCCTGTGTGGCAGGCACTGTTATGTGCAATCACACAGTGGCACTGCTCTTCCAAACAGCACACTACTCAGAACTCAGAGTGCCTGTTGTCCCTCCTGTCCATAGCTGCACCAAATCTGAACAGCAATGCCACAAGCCACGCACAATGGTAATTTAAATGAGATTAAAGTTTTTGTATTGGTCCATGTTTACATATAGACAGTAGAACCATCCATAGTAAATATGTCTTATGTTAGGGTGTGAAGCCAGGACCCATCAACTCTATGGTCTTCACTAAGCCGGTACCAAATAGGATGGTCCAGACTGGAGTACGGTAAGTAGATTTTTAAAATTTGGTTTCCCATGTGTCAAATGCATATGTGTATTTGTTCATGCATATATAATATGCCAGAAGCAAGTTTTATAAGTTCAGAATATGTATTGATTTACATATGTGTTGTTTAACACACTACATATGAGAAGGCAGCTGATTATTATTACAGTTATTCACAGATTCACATATCTAGACATACATCCCAATCTCAAACATATGCACTGTTTCACACTTTTTTTCATTTTTACTTCAATATAATAACTGTGTCCCTTGTATTGTTATCATTATGTTTTTCCTTTAGGAGTGGATTCTATAGAGGCATGGTGGGTCCGTTACCAGATCCCTGCATATTCAGAATAACAGAGGCATATGCAGAATTTAAAATTGAGGACAGGCCACTTGTGACCACGATGAACATGAGACCTGATAAGCCCCTTGTGGAAAGTGCCTTTGGCCTGGTGCAGGAGGGCAGTGTTCTATCATATCAGCAGCCAGTTTTGAAATCCCGGTACATCACACTACACCATGATGCACCACCAACACCACACTTGCCTCTGGAGGGTTTCGACATCTTGCCATTAGACTGTGCGTTTGTGTGCTCAGAAGAGGAGCTCCTACGTCTCAAGAGCTTGTCTGTAACTCTGGAAATGGCTCAGAAAACAGAAGCAGCTACACGTGAGCAAAGTTCCAGCTCTGAGTGGCATCTTCTCCGCAGGCCCAGAGTGCCTCCAGGTTTCGCGAAGTGTGACATGTCAGAGGCCAGAGCTCTGCCGAGCGCATCATGAAGGGAACAAGGCAAACAGCAGACATGAGGAGAGGTGCTGAGATGGAGCCGGCAATAGCAACTGAGTACAGTAAGCTAATGAATGTAAACTACTCACCCTGCGGTCTAGTCATTCACCCCACTGCCCCCTGGCTTGCTGCGTCTCCTGATGGTGTTGTATTTGACCCCAATGAATACCCCCAGTTTGGTCTTGTTGAGTTCAAATGCCCAAATGTACAAAACTTTATTGACTGCAAATATGTACAAATAGACTCTGGTTCTCCTGCACTAAAGAAGAGCCATGCATATTACTGGCAGGTACAAGGACAACTGCTCATCAGCGGGATGGAGTGGTGCAACACAGGAGGACTACCTTGTGCAGAGAATATACACAGATGCAGAGGTGCAAAGAGCAATCAGAGAACAAGCTGACCATTTCTTTTTCTACACATATATGCCAAGATACCTGTGTCTGAAAAATGAACACTGAACACATAAGAGTAAAAAGGATTCTTCAGGTTTGCTTGTGTAACAATTACATTTTATTTGCTATTTAAACATTTTATGAATTTGTTTCAACAGTTTACATTTGCGTGAAATAAACTGTTATTCTAGAAATGGCATTGATTGAGTTTTTAAAACAAATTAAGATATTGAGTTTGTATTATATTCAGGACAAACAACCCCATACTGATGTAGTTAAACTTTCACAAGTGAAGAGAATGACAAATGTTTGATGTAAAAAAAAAAAAGACTAACAAGATTTTAAATAAGATTATAATTTAGATAATTTTCTGGAACATGTATAGAAACACAGTAGCATAATATAGTATTAATATTAAACATCTGCAAAAAATTAGAACTATCAATAACTAGAACTCAACTAGATTTTGTCAGCTGACTGTAGTGGCTTCAGCTGCAGGCCAATTCCCATAAAGTCACCCTCCTAAAATAATAGCCTAAGTAACTTTTTTTTCAAAAAACAAAACTGAACCAAATATTAAAAATAATTTGATGATTTAGGCAAAAATAAAATTAAGCCTTTATTTTAGGATGGTGACAATAAGCTACTTGCATTGCATTCTGGTGTCTTGTGGCTCACTTAACCCATTTTTTAGCTAAAGCTGTGTTCTGGTAATTTGAAAGCATACATGCCACTGCAAACAGCTGGTTGATGTTGTAGACATGTGATAAGGTGATGATGCCATCAAAAAGGTTGTTCTGTTTTATCCTCCTAATGACTCGCTCCACATGTACCCTCAGTGGCCTGCATCTCCTTAACCTGGTATGCTGGCATCTGCTTCTGCTTAGACAGTAAAGGTGGACAGTACACTTTGCGCTTACAGCAGTCACTGATTAGAAAGCCCTTATCAACCATCACTGCCATGTCTTTGGTCAACTTCTCAGCGATGCCTGATTGCTTGAATAGCTCCTTATCACTAACCGAACCACCATACAGATCAGAGATGAATGTCACTGCACCATGTGGAGCTATGCCAACCAGAACTTTCATAGTGCAGTGGGATTTGTATGAGGAGTACATTTCACTTTGGAGTAGTGGTGAGGATGGTGTTTGGCATCTCAGCTCTGTACAGTCTAGGATGACCTGAGTGTCTGGGAAATCTTTAAATTCCTCAGGGAGGTAAGCCTGCACTTCTGCACGCGTAAGCCAGATGCATTGAGACCCCAGTAAAGTGGCAAGAAAACTTGTCCATGTTGCAATAATACGGCTCACTGTGACAGTTTAGCTGTTTATTACAATTCTTAATTTATATGCATACATGAATAAGATATCCACTACATATGAAAGCCACAAATTGTCTGTATGGTGTCAGCACACCAGGGGAATGTCTAGATTTTCTAGTTTGAGGGGGTTGAGCAGGCATATTCCAGGGGGTCCTGAGTCTTCTAGATGAGAAACCTCCAGAGTTCCTTTGCTCTCTTTTTACTGACCACAGTTCAGATTGCACTGCTACCATGTGAGTATCAAACACAAACCTGAAAAATGGTGCACTGTTCTTGGCCTATAAATGTGCAGGAAAATTACAGGAAAATTGCACTTCCACACTCAGAGCCAGAGTAAAACTGACCTACATACACACAATGCTCTCTGGGGTTCAGTAAAGATTATCTGACAAGAAACACAATACAGCAATTTCAAAAGTGGACTCACATATAATCATACCATTAAATACGTGTTTTGTGTTGATAATAACACCTTTAATGTTATCAGTATCCCCTTTATTCTACTTTGTGTTCGCTATAAACAGATAAGGTTCCCTGAGGCAAAATACCACAATGCTCATGGACATTTGATCAAGATGCCAATTAGCTGCAAATGATCAGATTAGTTGGAAAACATCTCCAGAGCACATAATGAATTCTCACCTCGTTACAGAAGCTGACGGTCCTCACATGCAAATTGGTGTGTCGCAACTTTAGGCCTGATCAACAAGCACAAGCAATTTGGCGCATACCCTAGAAAAGTAGTGTGCTGGACATGCATACCCCCCCCCTAAGCTGAACTGCTCTAAACGATTGGACAGTAAAATGGACAGTGGTGCTATAAAGTCCTGGTGAGTCAAGTTTTAATAATCAGCAAAACTGTTTTGAAACACCTCTGAGCAGTGATTGTGGCAGTTATTTTGAAGCATTTTCTAAATTAACTTCAATTTCGCTGCATTTATAGAATCTCCTACCTCTTACCCCTAAAATAAGGTTTTATAAAAATGTTTAAAAAGTTTAGTGGTAGGTTTATATTTCTGCTACCTCTTTACTTTTTTAGAATTCACTCGTCGATTTCAAATCAGGATTCGCTGAATCTTGCCTTCCTTTTCAAATATTATTAATAAATAGAATAGAGTATAAATAAAATTCCAATACTTACTGCTTTAAATATCTACAGCTGTAATTATCTGTATTTACAAAAAAAAAAAGACATTGTAATGCTATTAAAACACGTTTGTACAAAATACAGTCACAGCTGGTACTACAGCCCTCATATTGTATTAATTACAATAGAATAATTATAAAGATTCTAATGCTCTATTCTTGTTCTTTTACTCGCTGAGCTTGTTTACTGTCCCTGCTGTATTACAGGTTATTCAGAGTGAATCAGCTGTGCTACAGAGGAGAACGAGAACGACATCGATCATATCTTTGCTCTCAAGTGTCAGATCCACCGACGCGCTCTGTCATTTTTCTCTAAATTGAATATTTATATTTTCTGCTTCACTCTTTGTAATCAGCTTTCTAATCAACTTTTCGATATGGGGGGGGGGGGGAAGTGTGGGTGTTTGGCAGGGCCGGCCCATCAGGGAAAGAATGAACGGTGCTCAGTGATTAATCATTTTCTACTCACTTTGATTTGGCGTATGCACAGCTGTATGCTCTCTTGTGCATGTGTGTGCAAGTAAGTGTGTGTTTGTGTGTGTGTGTGACCTATAGCTGCAGTAATTATTACTGAAGGAGCACGCGCACACACACACACACACACACACCCACATACACATTCTGCAGCTAGAGGAGAAGGAGTAAACCCTGAAGTACGTGGTCAGGTTATGAATAACCACTGGACTGTACTGGCCCAGACTCCAGTGCAGTGGTTGACAACCTCTGTAATACAACAGTAGATCACACTTGATAAGAGCTCGCCAACCACAATGCAACATCTCTGTGCTGACAAGACATGGTTTGAATAACATCTTTGTTAAAATATCACTTCTTTTTTAAGACCCTGCTTTTAAAAAAAAAAAACAAAAAAAAACACTAAAGCCTTTTAAATTTAATCCTGCTCAATGGCAGCATAGAATAAATCAGTCATGCTCCAGCTCAAGCATTAATCACATCCAAGTAAACTGAATTATGACTGTTTTCACAGTAAAGAAAACCCTGCTAATGAATGGAAATGTACGGTGAAGTGAAGCCAAACTCAGTCCTGCTTTTGAAGCAAACCCTGTCTGCTCACTGCTGTTCTCCCAGTGATACAAAATGTACAGCATACAGTACCAGTCAAATCCATATGAATGGGTAAGTGTTTACAAACTTTTGACTGATACTATATATAAACTGGCACAATTTTGTGTGATGCTCAATAGGGAAAAAAATGAGTTATTTTAACTCTTATGTTGAAAGATAAATCCTCTTCTGTCTACATACAACTATTGCAGACAATAAGAAGATTAAATTAAAAAAAAAAAAATCAGATAGTAAAGTCTAGTTTTAAAAAAGAAAAAAGAAGATAATGTATGATGCATCAATCGCATATTTGCAGTTTTATCTAACTACCAGGCATGGCAGGTTCATGATGGAGGAAGCCTAGTGACACCTGCTGGCCATTTATATTTATCTACAAATGGGATCTTTGGGGAGAGAAACATACCTGATATTTAACTATGCTGTGCATTTATTCATTCACACACTATGCTCCATTTGGCTGCAAGGAGCATTACAAGAGTACTCTGACTAAAAATGAAAAGTATTGTGTGCAGACATTTGCATAGGCACTTTTGTCTGCTCTGTATTTTTTGTTCTCCTTCTTCGGGCAGAGGTGTGTTTTGTATGTTTGCCTGTTTGCCATGAAGATGCAAAAGGAGCACAAGCAAAGAAAAAAAAAAACAAAAACATTAAATTGTTGCACGGGCCTCTTTATTTAAAATAGTGAGAATTACCTCTACCAGTGGCGGATGCTGGTCTTTCAAGGAGGGGAAGATCAATTTCGGCCTACATCATAAAATGTGTCGGTTTATTTATACAGCAGCACCCGCTGGACAGAAACTGCGATAGAAGTAAGAAAGAGTGATAGAAGTCAGTCTCCAAACACAAGCAGCTACAAAAAAACCACCAGAAATAGAAGCTCGATTTGTCGCTAGTCGTTTTTAACAAAGAAAATGACGCTAAGAGGGTTAGGAAAGTCTCCGGTTCAACTCAGAACAGAATGAAAATTTAAAAATGCTCCCACGGATGTTTACACCAAAAGATCGCTGATTCGCTCATTTCGCTGTCAATCAAAAAGGGATTCAGCCTCAGACAGATCATCCAATCATCATGCAGAAGCCGAGGCCAGCCCACTGCCCCATAGACCCCCAGAGACGCTGAGCGTCCGATGGGCGGGACAAAGCCCAGCATTTATCCAATGACTCGTCTCGTTTCGCTGCACTCTTTGCTTTGCTATTGAACTCTGTAGACGCTCAGCGTCCACACTGTTTAAAGCACTGTGAAGCTGCGGGAATGAGTGAGAGGAAAGCCGTGTCGTTACCAGTGATAAGAAGCTGATTCTGAACAAAAGTTGAGCGCGTTGTAGCGCACATTTAGTCAATGACATGTACGCACAACAGCATATATTTAATCACTTATTTTTTTGACATTTTAGGGGAAGCTGAGCTTCTCTTGCAGTCTTAGAGCAATCGCCTCTGACCTCTTCCTACAGTACCAGTCAAAAGTTTGGACACACTCACCCATTGTGTCCAAAGTGTGTCCAAAATTGTACTGTAGTTTAAATAATACTGAGATCTGAATTCAGTAAATTTAGATTTCAGGAATGCAGGTGGAATTATAGAGCAGCTTAAAACATGCTAGACTAAAAGCCAATCTATCCCATCAATCTTCATAAAAATCAGTTCAAATCTATCAATTTTGTTTAGCTTGTATTATTGGCTAGCTTTTGTCAAAAAAGTCATGTGACTCTTCTTTGTGCATGTACCTAAGTCCAATTTTTGTCCCATTCCACAAAAAAAGTTTTGCGTGAAAAATTCAAAACATGTAGCTTCTTTAACTTTATTTATTTATTAAGAGCAGCTGCTGCATTTTTAATTGCTACCAAGAAGAGACAACACATTCTTCCTGCTTTGACTGAACTGCTGAACTGCGCTCCATATTTTGCCTCCAGGTCTCTGAGGTCACTCTCCTAACAGCTCCTCTCACTCCCTAAAACCTGGCTTTCTCCGTTGCTGCCCGCAGGTTCCCGAATAGTAATAGTAATGCTATTTGATAGTAAAGTCTGTATTACTATTACTGTTGCCTGCAGGTCTTCAGTAATAGTAATAGTAGTAGCATTGTATTTATAGACTCACCAGAGCCTTTGTGGGTACATCTTGCTAGTACCATGTGACCCCTTTTTTTCCTTCAGAGCTACCTTAATCCTTCATGGCATATATTCAACAAGGTCCTGGAAACATTCCTCAGAGACTTTGGTCCATGTTGTCATGAGAGGATCACACAGCTGCTGCAGATTTGGCGGCTGCACATCCATGACGTGAATCTCCTGTTCCGCACGTCCCAAAGGTCTTCTGTTGGATTGAGATCTGGAGACTGTGGAGGCCACTTGAGTACAGAGAACTCACTGTCATGTTCAAGAAACCAGTTTAAGAGGATTTGAGCTTTGTGACCTATCAGTGTTATCCTGCTGAAAGCAACCATCAGAAGATGGGTACATTGTGGTCATAAAGGGACGGACATGGTCAGCAGCAATACTCAGGTAGGCTGTTGGCTCACGCAGCCTGAACTGTTGATACAAGGCAAGATGGATCCACGCTTTCAAGATGTTTACGCCAAATTTCTGACCGGATCACCCATCAAACCACATCAGACAAGACCTGCATTTGTCAGAGGAAGCAAGAAAACAGTGTATTAGTGTCTTCATGCAGACATTTAACTGAGGAGCACAAACCTGCTGTAAGTATTTTCTTAAACCATTTCCTGGAAACTGATTCTCAACATTCATTTTAATATATGTTGAACTATGAACACTTTCATAGTTTAATACTTATCATCTGACTTGTACTACAGAATAAAAGGCTATGCAGTCAATTCTGTGAATTTTGAATCAGGCTTACCATTTTCCCAGAAGTAGTGACATTATTTCCAGGAATCTTTTATAACTGTAACCAATTATTTCATTTCTAGAAGATTATTGCTGTTTTGTTTCACTGCCAAAGAAGTGCATTACAGTACAGTGACATTACAGTGCCCTGTGCCTGATGATGGCTGTCTGCAGTAAAACATTAAGTGCAAAATGAAGCCCTTTATCTAGTATTTTCCCGATTTTGTTAGTAGAGATGAGAATGTTGTAAAATTTTACTCCAAATAAATTTAGCTTTTCCTCATGTCTGCTCCATAAATCATAATTATAATTTCATATTACAGTTAGATATGGGGAGACTACTGAATTATTTTTTTATTACCTTTAATTCAATGGTTGATGTACATGTTTACATTTCACAGATGAAAACAAGCAGTTTATCTTACTCTAAAGCATTTCAGGGTAAAGAAGAAGGCTGAAAGAAGAAGAAAAGTTGATTTAATTGATTTTGAATGTGGCATGGTGATTGGTACCAGATGAGCTGGTCTGAGTATTTCAGAAACTGCTGAGCTACTGGGATTTTCCCACATAACCAGCTCTACAGAGAATGGTCTGAAAAAGAGGAAATATCCAGTGAGCAGCAGTTAACTGGGCAAAAATGCCTTGTAAACGTCTGCGGTCAGAGGAGAATGGCCAGACTGTTTTGAGCTGATAAGAAGGCAATGGTAACTTAACTTATTAAAAACCAAGAATTGTCAAAGTGCATCTTCCAATGCGCAACACATCAAACTTTGAAGCGGGTGGGCTACAGCAGCAGAAGACCACACCAGGTGCCACTCCAGTTGGACAACAGAATTTGGCAAAATATTGCCTGATCTGATGAGTCATGACTTCTGCTGTGACCTTCAGATGGTAGGGTCAGAATTTGGCGTAAACATCTTGAAAGCGTGGATCCATCCTGCCTTGTATCAACAGCTCAGGCTGCTGCTGCTGGTGTTTGGCACATTTTGGGCCAACTGGGCATTGTTTAAACACCACAGCCTACCTGACTGTGCCCATCCCTTTATGACCACAGTGCATCCATCTTCTGATGGCTGCTTCTATGGCAGGACAAGGTACCACGCCACGAAGCTAAAACCACTCAAACGGGTTTCTTGAACATGACAATGAGTTCACTGTACTCAAATGGCCTCCACAGTCACAACATCTCAGTCTCATAGAGTGCCTGTGATGGAAGAGGTAATTGGCATCATAAATATTCAGCCGACTTATCTGCAGCAACTGTGCGATTCTGTCATATCAACACACAGCACATATACACCAAAATCTCTGAGGAATGTTTCCAGCGCTTGATAAATCTGTGCCACACAAAATTAAAGCAGTTCTGAAGGCAAAAGGGGATCCAACTCATTACTAGCAAGGTTAACCTAATAAAGTGTTTCTAATAACTTTACATTTAGAATCTTCAGTGCCGAGACGCATGCCCTTGCGACCATCTGATCTAGTCACAAGGTGGCGCACTTGCACAAGCTAATTTACAGCTAAAATCCTAGTGCCCATCAGCTGTCATAAATATAAACAATCAGGACTGCGAATGGCTTTCAGTTTGATTTATGTGTTATTGAATTTTACAATAAGCAGTAAACTACCAGGCATGGCAGGCTGAATGCACAGGATGTGTCACACAGTCACTTTAACATTAAACAGCCTTAAAGAGCACCACGAGGCTGAAAACTGCAGAGTAAAGATTTAAACCAGTTATTACTAAATATCTGAATATCTAAAACTTTAACCCAACAAAATATATTCTTCCATTTGTATTCCTGGATGTGTCATGCGGTGATTACTTGAACACAAAGGCATAGTTTATTAAAAATGAAAAGCATCCTAATAGTCTCATTAATAACTCACAAATGGCCTGCGGACTGCAGTGAAGGAGTCCTATTCATGCTGCTGGTCACAGATATTATTAGAGTGCTTTGTGGTCACATGAAGTAAAAAAAAAAAAAAGTCCTGCAGTAGCAGATGCTTCTCAGTTTATTTCAACTTGGATTGTCCATATAAGAGCTTCAAAATGTTACACATTACATTTATTTCCTCTATGCTCCCTTCTCCATTTAAAATGTCAAGCCAAAATAATAAACTGATGAATTTTGCATAATTTGAAGGAAGAAACTAAATTGTTTGTGCCTGAACAAACAAAACAAACAACATCAGGAAACAGTTGGAATATGTAGAAAACACTCGGGTTTCCATTCCTGTAGCCCGACCCTCCACACACACACACACACACACACACACACACACACACACACACACACACACACACACACACACACACACACATCCCACTCAGCATATATCTCTGGAGACAGCTTTAATGGGGATAAGCAGTGAGCAGGTTAAGTGACAGGCTTACAAAACAAATCACAAAACAGGTTCTTCCATATGAAACTGAGCTTCAACATTTATTAGTGAATCCTTCATAATAGAGACGGGTAGAATTTCCTTGTGTTGTGTTGTGTTGTGTTTTGTCAAAGCCTCTAAATAACACAATGAGGCCAGACTGGCCTGCTGTTGGCAGCAGCGATGAAGAGAAACACGAGGACCGTCTCCAGTGGTGCTCAGTTTCTGTCTTTTTGATTCTTAGTCCATCTCTGTCTCATCTCTGTGAGAAATCTGATATCTTCCCTCAGTGTGTTTAGTTCAGAGAGCTAATGCAACATGATGACAGGCAGGGCTAGACGGAGCGACATTTTCAGTTTTGCTCATCATAAAAGAAGCCGCTGAATTAATCATGATGTGGCAAGGGAGCAAAACACGATGATTCATATACTATCTGTTTTCATCAGCGTGGCCGCCATCCGTAAGATCATTTACTGTCTTTCTTTCTATTTTTACAACACACGCATTTCTTTCATGGTTCATTATATTCCTAATAGTTTAGTCAGCAATTACTAAGACGTATATTTATCTAACTGCTGTCTTTGTAGTTCAATGGCTTTCTAACTACATCGTACAGTCTGATTCTAAATTACAGTGCATCTGTAAACACTTGTAGATGTGGCAGTGACTAGAGTTGCTAAAAAGCTTTTTAATCATGACTGTGGTCATCTTTATTGTAATACACTTGAAGCCATGAAGGGTTTTTTTTTTTCTAAGTGAGGCAGCTTTGTGGCTTCACACCACCCTGTAACAACACTACAGTTCCCCGCTTTGCTTGTTTATGTGCAGATATATTTACTGCAGGGATGATGTGGGGCCCTGGTTTGGCGTCTTGAAGAACCCTTGCTGAAAAACCATGGTATAGTGTGAATCACTCCTTGCAGTAAGCACTGACAGTTATTCTTGTGATGATGTTCTAATTGCGAGCTTTCAAGACACTAACTTGCATGAACTTGTTTGCAAGTGTTATCACCTAATTGATTAATCATTCAGTATGAAAAGCAAGCCTTAGGGCTGCCTTAAGGACTTAGACATCAACATTTTTACTTTATTATAGCCCTAATTACTTTATGTTAGATTCCTCAAAACCTGCCAAATTATATCACGCTTCAAAACAGTTACAGAAAACTGATGAATGTTGTCATTGCATGCGCCCCAAAAAGTGCTTTTGGATATAAAATCCAGCTTTTTTCATTAAAAGTAATATATTTATTGTTTGTCTGGACAAACACACATAACTAACTAATGCTACGTTTGACATATGACCTCTTCTAAATGCTCCAACTGTCACACTGACAGAAAATATAAAGTGTTACAACATAAACCCCCACCCCCTGCGAAAAAACCCCAAACCACAGGCTTTGAAGAGTATTAGAGGTTCCCCACATGAAATAGGATAGGGTTTTTAAGTCCTAATAAGTTCTTAATTTAGTGGAAACACACCAGAGACAGCACACACACACACACACACACACACACACACACACACACACACACACACACACACGGTCAATAGAAGCTTCCCAGCATGCTTGACTTATTACCCCTAAATTATGGTTTAAGTGTGTGTCTTGCTTGCTCCACATGTTCTGAGGTCCAGTTTCAGGAGATTTCAGCTAAAGGTCACAAAGAATATAAAGTTACTGTGAAACAGTGAAACATGTGGGGATAATAAAAGCTGTGATGAGCAGAATGAGTGATCCACAGAAGTCTTAGGTTTGATTTAATGTATTGATAATTGCTCATTAGGCTACTTCATTCCTCCTTTTATGCTGGTTTTGGGTGTCAAGGTGGAGGTTGCCTTTTGAGGGTAGTTAATTAGAACATGTGGAGACCAGGAGGCCAGATCATTACAGTTCTCTGCTGGTTACATAAGCAGCAGATGAGTGGAACATATTGTCTGATTGAGAAGCAAAGTCCCATTCATCTCCAGCTTTTTAAGTGTTATGAAATGGTGTAAATGTAAGAAAATAGGAATCAAACGTCATAATCAGTTTTTATGTTCTTAAATTTTTAGAATACAAGGTACATGTTATTAGTATTGTAAATTAAAGCGATATATAGCAGAAAAAAGGTGGATACATCTGTAAGCAGTAAGTCAGTAGTGTAATAAAATAATTACATGTCAAGTGTTTAATTTTGAGGTTTGTTTCTCCTGGTTTTTCAGCTATAAACTGAACATACAAAGCACACCTTCCGTTAAGCTGTCAATACAAAATGCTAATACTGCAACTAATACAAGTGCAAATAATAAATAACTAATCAGCATAAGTTATTACTCCTGTAAAACGACTAGACCAAACAATCGGTGGCATAAGGTGTGTTTTATTGTGTGTATGTTTATGACATCACACTTCTGGTCTATGCATGTGTATTTTATTGTGCTGCGTATTGGTTTTATATTGTAAACAGAGTCAGCAGATGGAAGTCGTACCTGGAACCTCACTGAAAATGTCAACATCTGAGACCTCAGCCACACATGCCAAGAGACAGGTCTGTGAACAATATGTATTCCCGGACCTCTTGGCGAGTGGGTGTTGGCTGTCTATGAAATCGATTGCTAAAGCCCCAGTCATGCAGGGCTGTGGACCAGTCGACGACCCACAGCAACCTCCAGTCACTAGGGAAAAAATTTGTATTCCCTGACTGGTTGTCATGGAATACACTTAAATATACAAAGAAGAAAAAAAATAAAACAAAAACTAAAAGAATAAAAATAAATCAATTTTGGGGTCAGGAAATGCCCGCAGTGAGTAAATATGCTAAAATAAACTTTGAACTCAAGATTATAGATGAGTTTATGCTGCAGCTATGAGTACTGACAGGGACTAGAAAGAGAGAGCATATTTCTCCCATATTGGCTTCTCTTCATTGGCTCCCTGTTAAATCCAGAATTGAATTAAAATCCTTCTCCTCACATACAAGGTCTTGAATAATCAGGCCCTATCTCACCTTAAAGACCTCATAGTACCATAATTACTCCAATAGAGCACTTCGCTCTCAGACTGCTGGCTTACTTGTGGTTCCTCGGATACTTAAGAGTAGAATGGGAGGCAGAGCCTTCAGCTTTCAGGCCCCTCTTCTGTGGAACCAGCTTCCAGCTTGGATTCAGGAGACA
Organism: Archocentrus centrarchus; assembly: GCF_007364275.1. NCBI lineage: Eukaryota > Metazoa > Chordata > Actinopteri > Cichliformes > Cichlidae > Archocentrus > Archocentrus centrarchus. Next base: position 14,096,535 of record NC_044359.1, read on the forward strand.
GACACCCTCTCTATTTTTAAGATTAGGCTTAAAACTTTCCTTTTTGATAAAGCTTATAGTTAGGCCTGGATCAGGTGACCCTGAACCATCCCTTACTTATGCTGCTATAGACCTAGACTGCTGAGGGGTTCCCATGATGCACTGAGTATCTCTTTCCAGTCACCTCTTTTTACTCTGTTTATACCCCACTCTGCATTTAATGATTAGCTATTATTAATGTCCAATTCTCTTCCACAGTGTGTCTTTTGTCCTGTCTCTCTCCTCTCAGCCCCAACTGGTCACAGAGGACGACCCTCCCTGAGCCTGGTTCTGCTGGAGGTTTCTTCCTGTTAAAAAGGCATTGTTTCCTTCCCACTGTCACCAAGTGCTTGCTCATAGGGGGTCATTTTGACTATTGGGTTTTTCTCTGTAATTATTGTAGGGTCTTTACCTTACAATATAAAGCACCTTGAGGCGACTGTTGTGATTTCACGCTATATAAATAAAATCTAATTACACTGAGTTAAAGTAAAAACACGTCTTACATCAGAATTGTGGTTGATTCTGTGCACTGAGGCTCAGAGGGGTTCTAGTTTAGCTACATGCCTTTATTTTTATCAATTTAGAGGTCCTTTTGGAGACATGGAAAACACTGTAAGTGCAAACTAATATTTTTACAGTTTAATCCAAAGCAAATCCAAACACATCCAGTGTGGTTAACTTTATCTGACAGTTTGTTTTTTTTAAATACTGACAAAGACAGGATAACACCAATGCAGAAAATAACTAGAGAGATAATTGCTACTCAGCAAATGTGAACACATCTAATTATTCTGTTAATTTGCTGTCAAAGGAATTGACGGTGTACGTATGTGACACCTTGTTGATGCAGCATCCGGATGCACAGACAAATGAATGTGTCCAATTACACTTGCAGAGTGTATATATGTGCACACACACACACACCCACAAATGCACACACAGACCTACACAAACACCCTCCCAGGTCGACTCCAGCACGGCTGTCTGGAGTCTTTTCTATTGACAGTTGACAGCGTTAAGCCAACATGAAGTGTGGCTTTCACTCCTGCCGTGTAATTGACATCCTGCTGCTTGTCAGCCTCTTTTTCTACCTCTCCTTCAATCACAACACGGCTGCTTCATTCTCACACTAACAAAACAGGTCACATAATGACGCCTGGGAAAATGATTTGGTTGTTTGTTTGGAATGCAAATGCAAATCTGCATGTGATCTTGTGTGCCTGAGAAGTGAAACTAGATGCATCTCACAGAATGACATCAATAACTATCTTACCTATTTATGTGGATGATCAATACATAATTATACTACAGTACATTACAGGTTCAGAGACCACCTCACAGATGAGACACCTTCTTATGTAACAAAAGATCATATGACATAGATGATGTTGACTTGAGATTGACTGGATTTAAAAACACTAAATGAATATTGTTCTAGTGACACTGATTAGAACAGCAGAGAACACTTGGCTATGGTCTCTCATGGCATCTATTTACTATAAAGCCGACTATCCTTCACACTCACAATTTATGATACCCAGCGCACAGCACTGTGTTAAAAAGCCTTCAAAAGGTGGGAATGTTATGCCGAGGTTATTCTATTTAATTCAAACAAAAGCTAAAAACTCAGATTAGGTGTGAAAAAAATCAGATAAATGAAACAAAAACAAACAAACAAAAGAAACTGCACTTTTGAAAAACAAAGAAAAATAATTAAACCACTACTTTGTAATTATAAAAGTAGAACTATAACCAAGACCCAGGCACCGTGCAGTCTGGAGCACAGTCCCGTCGAGAGATGAGACCAAAGTGGAGATTTTTGGCTGCACTGAACAGCATCATATTTGCTGAAAATAGAGCATATCAGCACAAACACTTCATAGCAACTGTCAAACACACTAGTGGAGGATGATGATGATTTGGGCTGGTTTTGCAGCCACAGCTCCTGGGAACCTTGCAGTGATTGTACACCAAAGTATTCCAGAGTCAAACATGAGACCATCTATCCAACAGCTAGAGCTTTGCCCAAACTGAGTCATGCAACAGGACAATGCTCCCAAATCTGCAGCAGAATGGCTGAAAAAGAAAAGAATCGCTGTGTTGCAATGGCCAGGCCACATGTTGTGGGGAGACCTTAAAAAAGCTGTGAATAAACTAATGCCTGCAAACCTCAATGAGCTGAAGAAACATTTAGAAGAACAGTGGGCCAAAATTCCTCCACAGCCGTGTGAGAGACTGATAAAATCATGCAGAAAACAATTACTTCAAGTTGCTGCAGAGGGTTCAACAAGCTATTGAATAATGGTGTGTACTTTCACAGGCATTGTTTTTGTGTTTTAGGTTAATTTTATTAAATAATGACACAGTGTAATATGTCATGTGTCATTGTTCCCCTGAGGTTGTATTTGAATAGGTTTAAGTCCTGCTGTGGATGTAAAAAATTGGCGTTTTTTTCACATCACTGTTTCTGTCAGTACTGTAACTCTACAGTGCGACACATCTGTCCAGCAGACAATCGTCTAATATCATTTTAAATTCTGTTATGCTTTGTTGATTTTGAAATTGTTATCATTATTATTATTATTGAAAGTAAAACACTGTTATTGAAAAAAATAAAGCATCATTAACAGTGTTTCAACTTCAAACTGGGCAACAGTGAATTCTGCTGCTGAACCATCCTCTGCAGGAATAACAACCTCATCCAGTAATTATCTCCACATATTTCCAATAGACCCAGTGTCCTACTGTATCTGAATAACCTATCTATTTAAGCAGTTGAAATGTTTTACCTCCATTATTGCTGACTAAAAACCACTGGCAATAATCACATTTGATCCCTGCAGTTAAATAATGATTAGTTGGTGATGGGCTGTGAGGTATCTGCTGTTGTACTGTTCCTAATGGACACTTTGGAAACATCTCACTAAGGACAAAAGACACAACTTAAAAAGCCATTATGGCCGGTCAAAGTCCAAGTAATTGTATAGTATTAGTCAGCTTTTAACAGATGTCTGGCTTGAATAATGAAAGGTGTTCTGTCTCCCCTGCTGGCCTGTGTGGCAATAGCGTAATTACAACACGTAAATATAAATGTTCATGTTTGTCATGCTTTTCTGACATAATAGCTGGGCCCGAGGACTCGTATCACAGTCGAATGTTTTTATTGTCTTTTATTAACTGCATCATTATCAGATTTTTCTATTTTCAAAGAAATGATAAACACTTTATTTATATTGCTTTACTGGCCAAAAACAGTCATAAGGCTTGATTTCCCTATCTTGTCAATTTATTCAGAAACTGCATTTTTGTTTTAGAACTTTATTACGATGCATGCTTCAACTATATTATACCATCTGTACAAAATTACAGAAACATACCTTTGAAATAAAGAAAAAAAATTATTTCTAGGGTTATCATAGAAAAAAAGAAGACAAAAAAGATCAGCAATCCTTGTGAACCTGGCAGCTATTAAAATGTGGTATCATCATTATCTTTTCTTCTGTTTTCAAAAATTATTGCTTTGTTCAGGTTAAGACATCTCTCATTACACTCCCTGTGTAGAGAACAAGCAGCAAGTGCAAACAACTTTATAAAAGGCAAGCCCTACAAGCATCCTGCTTGGAAAAAAAAATAGAGAGAGAAAGAAAAAGGCAGCTAATCCATGAACTAACTGCTGCTGAGACGGCAGGCTGAGCCTCAGGTATTTCATGCACTTCAAAACTTCAAATTAAGAAGCAATTATATTCTCTCCTGGGTCATTACTAATCCTGCTGAGGTAATGGAGCCGCACCTATAGCCTTAATTGCAGGGATTACAACTGAAAAGGCACAATTTAACCAGCGCTGTCAGAAACAAAATCTTAACAGGAAGAAAGGAAACTCAGCATTAGCAAATACCTCATTTGTTAATGCTGAGAAAACCTTGAGCGAAGGAAAACTATTTTTAATCACTCTTTGTACTTCAAAGACAGTTGGGATGCAGAGTAAAGTTTAAATATGGACAGAATGCAGTGACTTTCAAACAATGTAAACCCTATATTTGACTTCAAATCAGAATACGTTCAGACAACAAATCAAAAGCTGACTCTTTGAAATACATGCTCATTCTGACTTTGTGCCTAAAACATGTTTCAAAGATATGGAACAGGAACATATGACTTTGATGCACCGCAGTGTCTGTGTCAAAATATGCGTCTTTATTTGCTGTAGGATTTCTGCTGGTTAACAGTCCAGGTTTTTTTTTTTCCTATTTCATAATATTTTCAATGGAGGCCACTATTTGGCTAAAGTATACAAGGCCTTCCTTGAAAAAGACATCATCTGGGTAGCGGCATATGTTACTAGAAACCTGTGTTATGTGAAAAAGAAAGTTTTTCACAGGGCCTGTAAAAAAACTAAGTACAGCCTTACTGCTTCCATTTGAGTTAAGAGGGTAAGTAGCAGTCAGGTGCTGCACTTGATTATGCACTTGATTAACTGATTATTGGCAAGTGAGCACCTCTATAAAAGCAGATGTTTTGGCAGTTCAGGTGTTTGTGAAGGCAATGCCACAATCTTCCCAGGAGCATTTATTTTCTCCCCAAGGTTGAACTCTGCAGCGTTCAGAGGAACTGCAAAAAACCCCCCAAGAGTTACATGTCAGATTCTGCAGGCCTCAGTTAGCTAGCATGTTAGCTTGTTTAGAAGGGTTGCCAGAAGAAACCCTCTTTTCTCTAAAAAGAACATGGCAACACAACTTAGGTTTGCAAAGTTGCATCTGGATGAACCACAAGACTTCTGGAACAAAGTCTTTTGCACAGACAAGACCATAATGGAGATGTTTGGTTATAATGCACAGCACCACGTTTGTCAAAAACCAAATGCAGCATATCACCACAAACACCTCATGCCAACTGCCAAGCACGGTGATGGAGGGCTTGTTTTGCAGCCACAGGACCTGGGTATCTTGCAGTCATTGAGTCAATGATGAACTCTTCTGTATACCAAAGTGTTCTGGAGTTAAATGTGAGGCCAACTGTCTGACAGCTAAAGCCTGGCTGAAACTGGGTCATATAGCAGGACAATGATCCAAAGCACTGCAGCAAATCTGCAACCGAATGACTGAAAAAGAAAAACGAGGTGCTGCAATGGCCCAGTCTAAGTCACATGCTGTGGAGAGCCTTTAAAAGACCTGTGAATAAATGAATGCGCATAAACTTCAGTGAACAGAAGCAATGCTGCAAAGAAGAATGGGCCAAAATTCCTTCATAATGAGGTGAGAGACTTAGTCATACAGATTGCTTTAAGATATTGCTGTTAAAAGTGGTTCCACGAGCTAATGAATCATGGGGTGTACTTAGCTTTTTACAGATCTATGAAATCTTTCATTTTTCACGACTATGAATGGCATCATCACAAGCTGTGCTGTGATTTGCGCTGCAGATTTATGTATTTTTCTTCAAATTCCATAAACATTTAATGATGAATTCTATACAAATTTGAGAAATTGCATTGCTTTCTGTTTTTCTTTGTTTTTTGCTCAGTGTCCCTTTAAGAAGCAGTGTTATAATAATGATTGTCCTTTAAACTTTGGCTCCTGTTCTCCCGCTTTGCAACATGTAAACTACTGTACTGTATCTTTGAGGCAAAGATTTAATTATCACCTCTAACATTAGTGCACACTTGTTTTGTTTGTTTTAACTGCACAAGAAAGCTTACTTTTCTGCTGTATATGATTTTTATTTGTGCAGAGGAAAATATCACGCCTGTGCTGGCATGCACCTCCTTGGTTGCACAAAACTGGGAATAATGTTGCATGAGAGTTACAGCTTCATCAAATGCAGAGGCAGAGAGTCCATTCATTTCAAAAGATTCCTGTCCCGAAACTGGGGAAACATTGTAAGTCAATTCATTTCAATTCATTTCTAACACTTCACTGTGAACACTTAGTAGGAGTAGTGGACAACCAAAAGGGGGAAAGGACAATGGAAACATTCCCCATTGTCACCACATTGTCTGCAGGGTGTGCAGAGTCACCCTAACCCAGTTACCTTTTCTCTTATTATAGCCTGTCAAGTTTATGTTTTCATGACTGGCACTTATCTATAATTATTAGTTCTTTTCTTATAGTGTCCATGAAGCTCCTTTCTAAGGGAGCCAAACAGATGATTTGACTATTGTTGATTCTAATTCTGTATTGCAAATTATTTGTAAAAAGCAGCCAAGAATGTGATATGAAAAAACATGAAAAATGATTGAGTCATGTGATATGAATTAAAAAGACAAACTGTTTTACACCACTGGGATCATTATACGTGAGGTTGGAGAGCAGAGTAGATGCAGAGAGACAGAATATGGATAGGTGTCAGTGTAATGTAGGATTTGGTGCCATGCATGGGTCAGCATGTTCCCGGACCCTTAAATCACCTGAGCGTTGGTGTAATTATGGCTCTCTGGGACGCCACTCAACCCTCTAATACCCAGGGGGCTCTACAGCGGCGCCACTTGTTGCGCAAGTATTCACATAGAAAGCGAGCGAGCAGCTGGGAGGGAAATGTTGAGAAAGGTGGGGGAAGTGACTGAGGGTGGAGGGAGCTGAGATACCCTTGGGCAATTTCGAGGTTAATCTTCTAAATGTCGGCTGACAAAGCAATATTACTGCTGTGAGAATGCGTGCAAAGAGGAATGGTGACCAGGGTTGTTGGAGAGAGGGAATTGTTTTTTTGCTGTTGTTGTTGTTTTAAGCCCTGGAAATATTTGCTATTAAAGCACTGCAACATGCCACAATTACACATACAGGCACACACACACATCGTACTGACCAAATGATTCTCTATACCTATTCCCACTTTACCCATCACAACAGACTGCCCTAACACAAACCCTAAAACCAAGTCTTAACCCTCCAGTTTCATTTTGGAGTTATGAGGCCAAGCCTAAATGAACTCATAACCCAGAAATGTCTTGTATCAATGGTTTTAAACCAAAATTAGGCTCACAGAGATAACAAATACACCCCACACAAGCACACAGATTAAGTGCCCTACGCAAACATGCTCCAGTTGCTGTTAGAGGCACAATAATACTTTAACTTACTTCACTTTTTGCTGTGAACTTTGGGATTAAGATAACAATGTCTGGTCAGTGTCTTCAGCCTGCACTCTTCTGGAGGCTATGACATACTGTACTGTTGCTACTAATGTCTCTGCAACATAAGCCTTCAAACTTCAAAAGACACAATCCCAAGTGAGTATTTAGCCAAACGTTAAGATGTTTATCAAGTGATAAATTAAAGATAGAAATGTTTGAGTTTTTTTTTTTCCAAGCCACTGCAGCGATTTTAATTAACTTTGCTGATTTATGGGCTTGATATTTAGAGTGATAAGTGATGTGATCAATATGCACTTGCGGGTGAATGATGGGATCTTTGCAAATTTAACAAAGAGGGTTGACGTACAGACATGACATGTGGCGCCTGCTGAAGTAAATCTCTGTGCATCATCAGTGAGTGTGAGTATTGATTTGTATGCAGTCTCACAAAGAGAGAACGTATTATAAATGGAACAATCCTGTTATAAGTAATGGGTTAGATCTTTAACCATGAAACACATTTTCTCCTTTCATAAATGGCTCAGATTAATGCTCAAGTTTACTGATAATGAATGCCTTTCGTGTTAAGTATAGTTTGAAGTCATCTACATTACTGATATAGGATTCTGTGATGAGTTAAGTTCAGTCTCAAGTCCTCATGACACCAATATAGTTTCAGTGCCTGAGAGAGGACCTCATAGCTGCCAAATGTGGAAGCCCTCCATAACTGAAAAGGCAATTGTTTTTATAGAGACGCATCACTCTGTGTTCAACTAATATCTTATATGTCATTTACCATATTTTCATCCTCTTAACTAAATACATCTATTTTTAAAGTGCTAATATATGCAAACAAAAGAAATAACTGCTACATAAAGATATTGATATTACTTACACAAGAAATCCAATCCCTAGTCATATTTTCATGGCTTGCCTAAAATTAAGTGGCATTTAAAACACATCTCATTATTCTCAATCAATGTTTATAGGAGGAGGTGGTGCATGCCTTACAATTAAAGATTCATCTGGTGCCTAACACTTTATAGAAGGTTGTTTCCAGATGTGCATTCACACACTGATCATCCAGTAATAACAGGCCGGTTGCATAGGCCAGTGGGAGTTTCACATGCATGAATCAGTGAATGCAGGAAATGTTACTACACTGACATTTATGATGGCCTCGGCTTAACCAGTGGTGATGTGTGGATAGGTACACTGAAGCAGAACTAAACAGAAGCAGATCTGTTCAGGATCCAGTAAGCTAAAAGCCAGCCACGCACCCGCACCACTGACACCACCAGCAGTATCTGAAACCACACTTCTTGCAGCTATAACAGCATTATGTGTTTTTGATAAAATGAACATTGAATGTTAGTGTTTTGATAAAATACATAAATATGCATAAATCTATTTGACCATGATGGCTAAGGATTACTGCACTGCTACAGTAACACCTTACAGGTCTGGACAGACTGACAAAAGTAATATTCACTGATCATCCAGTCACAATGGAAGCAAGTCAGCAGTGCTGGTAAGGTGGAGTTTTTGCAGACACTACTGTAATAATATTAGCGCAGTAATGTGGTAGGGTATGTGAAATTGTGGTGTGGTAGAGTAATTGTGGTAGGTTATGTGAAACATTCAAATCTTATCAGAAGGCATCTATACTGCTATGGTTTTCATAGACAGACACTTTGTTATCTGCTTAAAAAAAAATCTTTATCAATGTTTTGCCAGTTTCTGCCAAAAACCAACCAACCAACCATAAAATGGCCTTACATGTTGTACTGTCACTTTGCTACGATAAATGTGTTGCAAGCAGCTGCACATCCAGTTGATACATAACATGCATTTGGAGAAATAACTGCTTACTTGTTCTTTTTGCTTTCACTGCTGGTTTACCATCACAGCTTTTTGCTGAAAATATTTGTCAGCTGGTTTTGGGAAAAATAGATTATGCAGCAGTGAGAGTAAAAAACAAACAAACAGCTAAACGACGCTAAAAGGGAAAAGGAAATGCTTAGGAAGGGGTTTTTTTTTTTTCTCTGTGGTTGTTACCACGAGTGACATTTTATGTTATGCATCCTCCTTTAAAACACATAAAATGATTTTTCTTATAGGTTTATTACTTGAATAAATAAAATGCACTCTGAATATGCAGTATGTACCATCAAGAATAACAGAGTGACATATATTTAGATTCTAGTCCTAGTTAGATTGTTAGTTTTAATTTTTTCTGAGATTTTATTTCATGTATGGTTCCTTTTGTAAATGTCCACTGTAAATGTGCTACTTTCCTTTTGTTTTGTAATGTCTAAACATATCAGAACATGTTACTGTACATCCTCTTGTTTTTCATGGCTGCAGTGTGGCATGTATTTTTAGAAGCTGGTAGTCCTCATTTGCTCATGCCTTAACATACATCCATGCATGACAGCTCGCTGGCAGACTGACACATATTCATATACATATAAGCATGGACACATTAAGAAATGAGTTCTTTTACTTCATTTCTTTTTCATCCATTTCACCCATCACTTATCTCAGATTTGAAAGGGTTCCCAGTAGTTTGCTGAGGTAATTACCTGTAGACATGGCACAGAACAAAGCAAAGAGGGAGGGTCGCTAAATACGCCGTCTAGACTTAGTGTCTCGTTCCTTCTCTCTGTGTCACTCCATTTATTGTGTGTGACCTGTAGTATGACCTGACGACGAGTCAACCTTAAACCTTAAAGAGGACTCAGGCCACGACTGTCTCCAGCTCTTGTCATTTATCCTTTAATCTTAGCATAAAAAATTGTTTTCATTTCCAACATGTTATCTTTTGGTTAAATTGTCAACAAATTTTAGCCCCACAAATGTTAAAAAACAATATAAGCCTTCTTACTCAGAGACAAACAACAGGGCAGTGGAATAAAGAGACAGTTAGTCTCACCCACTTTAATGGGCCTCCTTTGAAGTGGTGAAGATAGTGCTTGTAATCAGCTTAATTGATTGTAACAAGGCACCAGGACCCGAGAGCAAAATGGAGACAGAGCACTGTGGGGTGGTTTTAGGAAATCAGTTGTGTTTGGGCAGAGCAGTAATTCACTATAATGAGAGCCATTACTCCAAAGGCAAACAATGTCACTCACTTCTCCAGACTCTGGGTCAAGCTGGCAGATGTAGCTGAAACACAGCCACAAGGAAATTACAAGCAAATAGGATTTAAGTGGTACTCAAGTGAATCACGAGTAATTGCTATTCAATTACATTGAAATAAAATCAAGTGCAGCAAAAAACCCCAAGTGTTAGCTTGGTAACACTTATTACTTGACTAGCATTAAGATGTTTATAAGCTGAAATTACACCTTAGAAACAAAAATGGACTAAATTCAACACGTTTACTGTTTAAAATGTCCTCCTTCCTCCTTAGCTATGCTCCCATAACACTCTCCGTTGCTCTCTCCTCTTTCTTGTTATATGGAGTTGGTTATTCAGTTTCTAGGTTAAGGTGGAAGGTGCTTGAAGAGTATCATGTTCTGTGGTCTTAAGCTCTCATCTCTGCTTTTTTGGGATGATATGGTTCTGCTGGCTTCATTGAACTTGCTTGTATGGTTTGCAGCTCAGTGTGAAGCTGCAGGTACAAGAATTAGCAACTACAAGTCTGAGGCCATGGTCCTTAGCCAGAGAATGGTAGAATGCCTGCTCTGAACTGTGAGTTGTGACTGAAAGAACAGCACTGTGGATACAAGCGACAGAAAGAAGAGTTTCTGGGCTCTCCCTTAGAGACAGGGTGAGGAGCCCAGTCATCCAGGAGGGCTCTGAGTAGAACTACTGCTCCTCCACATTGAAAGGAACCAGCTGAGGTGGTTCAAGCATCTGACTAGCATGCCCCCTGGTGAAGTGGCCCCCAGATGAGGTGTTTCCGGCACGTCCAATCGAGGAGACCTCACGGCAATTCATCATTTGGAGACATAATCTGGGAATGCTTTGGTGTACCCCCAGAGAAGCTAGGGGTGGTGACTGGAGAGTGGGACGACTCCACCTTGGCCCAGACCTCTTGCTGTGTGGAGTTTGCATGTTCTCCCCGTGTCTACCTGGGTTTCCTCCGGGTACTCCGGTTTCCTCCCACAGTCCAAAGACATGCAGGTACTGGGGTTAGGTTAATTGGTGATTCTAAATTGCCCATAGGTGTGAGTGTGAATGGTTGTCTGTCTCTCTGCGTTGGCCCTGCGATAGGTTGGTGACCTGTACAGGGTGTACCCTGCCTCTCGCGCTGTGTCAATTGGGATAGGCTCTAGCCCCGCCGCGGCCCTGAAAAGGATAAGCGGAAGAGGATGAATGGATAATATTAGACAAAGATAACCTGTGTAAATACAAATGCAGTTTTTAAACGATGATTTCATTTATTAAGGGAAAAAGCTATCCTAACTTACCTGTCCCTGTGTGAAAAAGTAATTGTCCCCTACAGTAAATCTAATAACTGGTTGTGCCATCCTTGGCAGAAACAACTGCTATCAAGCATTCACAATAACTGGCTGACATCGCTGTGGACGATGTGGACTTTTGACCCTCTCTTCTTTGCAGAATTGTTTCAATTAAGCCACATTGGAGGGTTTTCCAGCATTAACGGCCTGTTTAAGGTCATGCCAAAGCATCTCAATTGGATTTGCGTTTGGACTTTGACTAGATCACTCCAAAACCTTCCCTTTTGTTTTTGGTTGTTTTTCTGTTTTGTTTTTTTGCCATTCAGACGTAGACTTGCTGTGTATGTATGTGTTTTGGATCATTGTCTTGGTGTATAACCCAAGTGCTTTTGAGCTTCAGAGCACTAACTGATGGCTTGACATTCTCAGGATTTTCTGGTAGAGAGCAGAATTCATGGTTCCATCAGTTAATTAAGTTGTCCAGGTCCTGGAGCACTAAAGCAGCCCCACACCATCACACTAACACCACCATGTTTGACTGTTGGTGTGATGCTCTTTTTATGAAATGCTCTGTTAGTTTTGTGCCAGATATAATGCAAACCTTCCATAAAGTCCAACTTTCTCATGAGTCCACAGAATATTCTCCCAAAAGTCTCGGGGATCATCAAGATGTTTTTGGCAAATGTGAGATAAGTCATTGTGTTCTTTTTGGTCAGCAGTAGTTTTTGCCTTGCCTTGTGGTTATTATTTACCAAGAGTTTGCAATTAGTGTTTCAATCAGGGCCACATAGGTTTGGATAGTTTTTTTTCTCTTAATAAATGAAATCATCATTCAAAAACTCGTTGGTAATCTAGTTGTCTGTTTCCTCAGAATCAAAACATGTTCCTTCCTCCATTTTTAAGCCTCTTACTCTGCTTTCCTCTCATTTTGTATCATGGATGTAACAGATAGTATTGTGGTTACTGCTATTCTGCTAATCAGTCCAACAGCAAGCTCCTGTTTCCCCATTTCAAAAGGCACATGCAGAGGTTTAGAACCTTTGATCCTATAGGTGAAGAAAAGGTCACCACAGAGGACTCTAGTACATTTCTCATTTTTGGGTCAGAGCAAAGATCAGTTTAGTAGTTGGTTGTATGTGCCACAGTCTCTGTGATATCCCAGGCTTGGTCCTACTGTGACTGGCGTCTTTAGCTCATTAAACAGCAGTGAGTCTGTGTTGAGTCTTTTTGGCCACACACACACACACACACACACACACACACACACACACACACACACACACACACACACACACACACACACACACACACACACACACACACACACACAGGAATTATTTCATAAATGAGGTGACTCTTTAGCAACTGTGGTGTTATGTTATGTTTGCACCTCATTTTAGGTTGCCTTACAGAACACTGAGTTTGTCAATGAGCTACTCTCATGATTAAGTTAATCGGCTGCTGAGTTAGTCAGCCCAGAGGTTCTTTAGTCATTTACTTAACCAGCCAATGCTCCATCTAACACAGTGGCCAACTAACTTATGAGTCAGTAGGCCAGCCAGTCAATGCCAAACTCCTAACCTTTAAAAGGGTTACGACTATCCCATCTGTTCCCCCACTGACTGTTCCCTTTTCCTTGTTTTAGCATAGTGGCTCATTTGTTTATTCAGTTAAGTACTTTGTTCTTTATGACTCTATAAAAGAAGCTTTCAGTAGAGACCAATGACAAAGCGGCACGAGGTTGTTAAACACAGACACACACACAGACACACACAGAAAGTTGAATCCATAACTGCAAGGTTTGGAAGATGAGTGGACTTCTAATGTTACACTGTAAATCTTAAAAGAATAATCACATATATTGAGGAAGACAACAAAGGACAAATGCAAAGGAACTGCTATAGCCTGTAAAACAGATTTGTAAAGTAAAGTTAGACTTACATTATGTTTCTGTAAAATCATATACAATCATGATAAAAAGAAAGGTCACCTGCTTTCAATTCTACAGTTTTCCACGTGAAATATAACACCATTTCATTATTTATTTAACAAAAACTACGGCAAAATATGCAAAGCTAAGTACACCTCATGATTGAATAGCTTGTAGATCCACCTTTACTACCAGAAACTTGAAGTAATTATGTTCTTGTAGAGGACTTTTGGCCCACTCTTCTTTATATCGTTGCTTCAGTTCTTTGAGGTTTGCAGGCATTTGTTTATACACAGATCTTCCCACCAAAGCATTTCAGTCAGCATGAAGTCTGGAATTTGGGCCCCTGCAGCACCTTGGTTCTGCTCTTTTTCACCCATTCTGTTGTAGATTTGCTGCTGTGCTTGGGATTATTGTCCTGTTGCATGACCCAATTTGGGCCAAGCTTTAGCTGCTGGACAGATGCCCTCACATCTGTCCAACAATCCGCAGTCGACTCCATGACTGCAAAGTTTCAGGGTTCTGTCATGAACTTTAACATTTAACATGCTAACTGAGTTGTGTAGAGTCTGAGATGTAGCTTTTATCTTGTTTGCAGTTTTTTCTGAGCACTGCAAGGCCTGATCGTGGGGGGGAATTTGCTGGGACAGCCACTTCTGTAAAGTTTAGCTACTGTTTTGAATATTTTCCAATAATCTTGCTGACTGTAGAATGATGGACTTCAAGTTGTTTGAAAATGACCTTATAACCCCTTCCAGACTGATGGGCAGCAACGATTGCTTCTTTAAGGTCATGGCTGTTGTCTTTCCTACTCGGCAGTGTGTTAACAGACGTGATCCTAACTCCTAAATATTTCCCATGTTTTTTGGGTGTGACAGTATCATTCGGATCACTTTTTAGGTATTTTTTTTGTCCAGTCACAATTGCCAAAAGACTCTCCTTTTTTTTTTTTGCTGCATAGATGCATTAAGTTTGTCTCACTAAGTTTGTCTTGTGTGTAAGGACATGTCATTCTCACATAATCCGAAGAGTGCGTGTAACTCAGTCGTAACAGCTGGAAAAGTTATGGCCTTTCTACCATGAAATGTTATTTGCTGTAATGAGACAAAAAATTCTTTTAAGGGGATTTGTTTTTGTGGTTCAAGCTGGTTGTTGTGTGGAAGGTGGATTTCCCCAATCTCTGGAAAACTTCCCAGAATACTGTGCATGTTCACACGATCCCATGCAACACACACACACACACACACACACACACACACACACACACAGAAACACAGGCACACTTGCCCTTCCAGCACCACTTAAAAACAATTATACCATTTCAGTGCCTTTCCATAATAACAAGCCTCCTTGTGATTTACATGATGGCCTCATCATAAATTCTATCTGTCAGAACCGATTAAGACATAGGGTGTCACAGGGAATCTACACAGTCGTACGAGGAACAAATGGCCCCAGGCTAGCTTCTTTCCCTCTCTGCGAAGGTTAAGAGTTGGACACGGAAAATGAAGTCATGAGGCCCGTGATGCGCACTGAGTCATTAAATAAAAGTCCGATGATGCCCTTTTTTTCCAATCCAGATTTTCCAAAGCACCGACTCTCAAGTTAAAATTTCCTTGATTTATATTAAGCTGGTCTGTTTTGCATTTATATTCATATGCTAGTTATTCTAACAAAATGCAACAATAGCTCAGTGGCTTAATCGTCTACAACACATTAAGCATGGCTATTTTCCTCAGGATAGGTTGCTTTTAATAAACAGTTAATAAGTAAATGAGCTTACTTGCATAGGAAAAGAATGCAAACCTTTTTTGCACATTTATGGGTAAGAGGAAGGTTAAGAGGAGGTTAAGCTGAAAAAAGGAGACGTGATAATGACAGGTTAGGGTGAAACTATGAACTTACATTAGTGTACAGGTAGTGTTCAAACCTTCATCAAAGAGCAGAGAATCGTTCCAAAAATATAATTGCAGCTGGCGATTGCCCAAGCAATTATCACTTTGAAAGGACAGCTTGCTACTTGTTTTGTCAGATAACTGAACTGACACATTCCTTTTGTCATGAGGCAAATTTCCTTTGTGTTGTTTTTCCAATACTGTCAGTCCCAATACAACCTAAAAGATAAAGAGATAAAGGGAAGGCTTGTTTGACGTTGCAACATCTCTTGTAGTTGGCAAATTCCTGTGATTTCATATTGTTTAATATTAAATCATAATATTGTGTTGTTTGAATATTTTATTCAACCCCTACAGAGACCTACAGTCCTCTGCCACTTTTCTTAAGAGCACCCCCCCCCCCCCCCCCCCCCCCTTCTTGCAGGTTCACAGTCATCAGCTGACTTTCCTGTAACATAGTCCAGGATTGAGCCAAGCAACAGATTACCTCCTTCTCTTGTCATTAGCAAAGTGGGCATCAATCTTTCACGTTACAAGAGGCCTCATTTTCTGGCTTCTGAATAGATCTGTCTCCCGTGTTAACAGCTAATTGGCTCTGGCGCCATTGTAGCATTGAAGGTAGTTATTTAGGCACATTACAGGCGGCGGCTCTGAGGGCTTGGGAAGCACAGCGAGCAAGAGAGAAAGAGAAAGAGCAAAGAGAGGTGGAGTGGATGAGTGATAGAGAGGTGGAATGAATGACAGTACTAAGATAGCCAAGATAATAAAAACAATGCGTTTAGCATAAGTGGGCATGAGTCAGTTTTGTACATGTCCCACTGGTTTGACAAGTTGCTTGTTTGACTAAGAATGTCACTTAAGTGTGTGTCTTTGTGTATGCATGCCTATACGTGGGTCTGAATGTCAGTTAAATTGTTTGATTATATAAAGCTTTATTCTAATTTTGCACACTACTGTAAATGTGGGGTATGGAGGTGCAGCGGTTAGAACTGTCACCTCACAGGAGGAGAAGTTTTCTGAGTTTGAATCTGCTTGATCTACATGTTCCACCTGTGCCTGCGTTTAGGTTAACTGATAATTCTAAACATTGTTTGTCTCTCTGTTAGCCCTGTGATGGACTGGCAACCCGTCCAGGTGGTACCCTTTCCCTCACCCTATGGTAAAGACTCCAGCACTCCCCCATAACCCTGAATTTGCTAAGTGGTTAAGAAAATGGCTGGACGGCTGGATCAAAGCACATCTTTTCAAACAAAACTGAGCTTTAATTAAACTTTAAAGACTGACATGTTGCACAATTTATCTTTTGGGAATCCATGTAGAGCTTAATAAGCGATAACTCCCAGAAAATGCATAATTTTTAATGTTGCAGAAATAAACTGCTTTTGGCTTTTCTCATTTAGGCACATAATTACATGCTGATAATTCTAATTCTTTTATTTGACACTCAAAGTAGAAATTTAATGGGAAGGTTAGATAGAAGGAATCAGAAAATCTCAGATTCATAAAATCCGTTAATATCTTCTGTTTAATTATGAAAGGGAAAACGTGTCCAAGAAGTATTTGAGGTCAGAGTGTGTAAAAGTATTCACCACTGCTCAATACCCTTGGTTACAGACAGTTTTTAGAATCTGCATGATGTCACTGGATACCCCTAACATTGCCATCTCAGCACCACCCATCTGCTGTTCAAGCCTTCTGAGTGGAAAAGGCCGCCAGTCAGAGGCAAACTGGCTTAAAAGCAGAACGGCCTTAAAGGGAAGGAAGCTAAAATGAAATCAAAGGAACATTTTGAGTAGGAAATCGTGCAGTGCTTGGAAAATAATTCTGACTGGTTGTTTTTCGCATCAACAGTATTACTACTACTCTAACATGGTTAACCTACCAACTTTGTATCAGCGTAGATAATAAAATTTAGTTATGCGTTATGGCATGAATGAGTGTTTTAATGGGAATGTAAATAGTATGTGAGTGCAGCCCAGCCTGCTGATTATCCCAACCAAACATTCCACCACTTCAAAGCTTCTGCTGTAATTACAATGCTCTGAGGTGTGCCTGACTCACACAACCACAGGCCTCTCGAGCTTCTCTGAGACACACACACACACACACACACACACACACACACACACACACACACACACACACACACACACACACACACACACACACACACACACAAACATGCTCAGACAAATTGCTTTCGCTATTATCAAGCTTAAATGATATTATGGAAAAAAGGAAGTGGGACGCGTGGGTAATTTTGCTACACCCAGAAGAGCACCCCTCTCATTTTTACCCCTCCTCTTCCTCCTTCCTTCCTTCCTTCCTTTATTCCTCCTTCTACTTTTCTTGTAAAATCCTCTTTAGATCCTTGGTCACACAAGTACACACAACATGCATGTAATATATAGTATTTTATTCATTTTCACAGTTTTTAACACACACACACACACACACACGCGCACACACACACACACACACACACACACACACACACACACACACACACACACACACACACACACACACACACACACACACGGGCATGTGACACACAGTTCACAAAATTTTGCAAATTCAAAGCTACGTAAAAACATTCCCACTTAACAGCTGATGTTACTTTGTTTGGGTGTGACAGTATGCAGCTTGAACTGCTGTCACATGGGTCATATTTTCCAAATTTATATAACTAAATAATTGACTAAATTAGTGCCAGTGGTTCCTTTGAGTACAAATGAATTACTTCTTTTAGCCAGGTTGAGAGCTAAATTGACACACAAGCCAACAAGGATTTAACTACAAGGTGTGCCCGACTCACGCAGCCAGAATATTGAAAGAAAGAGAGAAAGAAAGAAAGAAAGAAAGAAAGAAAGAAAGAAAATTGATGCAAGGACACATAATGAAGGTAGCAAGGATTAAAGAGTGTAGGAGAGAAAACTGGAGGTGGGAAAGAGGTAACGTGCCATCGACAATGAGCTAAGAATGAGTTATATGACTGAATGACTGAATGACAAGGTGCCTGCAGGGCAGAGAGAGAGAGAGAGAGAGAGAGAGAGAGAGAGAGAGAGAGGTGGAGGAGGAAGGAGGTGGATCCCAACCAGAGCTGCAAAAAAGGCAACAGTTTCTCCCCTGAGGAGTCACTCCTTTCATCTGGCCGCTCACTGGCGCCTTCACAAACCTCTGATTGTCTGTGAAATAACCCCACTTTAATAAGACAGCAGTAGCAGCCTCCTGGGAACTGAATCCTGTTCCACAGGCTGACATACAAGCTAGTCAAGCCTGCTAGCTACACGTAAAAATACTGAAATAAATTATGCCATTTGCTGTTTATTAATTTCTCCCCAGGGATGTTTGAAAAAAGAGGTGCCCTTTTTCTTTTAAAGGAATGTCTGTACTGGAAAGTGCCTATAAGCTTTTTTGGATTTTCCCACTTTATTTTAATATGTTACATAGCTTTTTGCTGTAACACACACGAGATCTCTAAAGTTACAAATCCTAAAGGCCACGCCAAAGGCAATTATCCTCTCCCAGAGAAAACACGGCTGCTGGACTGCCTAAAATGCCTTGTTTGGAGTTTAGGCTTTTCTTCTGTGAATGTGTCAGCAACACACTGGCATAACGCCCATCAGCAGCTAGTTTAGGACCCCAGTAAAGAAAGAATGAGCAGCTGCCCCACAGTCTGCCATTTGTATTTGCTCCATAGAGCTGCTCTGGGTAAATCAAATGCAAGAAATGTCTCATCCACGAGTGAAGAACAATAAATGTTCTGTTGTTGCCTGCAAGAGTGAATACAAGTTCTTTTATTCACTTGTAGCTCCTAAAGAACCGAACACTCAGTGAACTGCCTTTTTTAATGATAATGTCTTCAGCGTGAAATGTTGCATATACAACGTTGCCCTTAGGTTTGGTCACATTCCCACAGGCTAGGCTTATGCCCCATGAAGGTTCATGAAACTGGGCTTGGTAGGTTTTGCGTAATCTCGCTGACAGACAAACAAATGGCACTGAAAAGGCATTTCAGCTCTTGCCTTAGTGGAGGAAGATGTGGTCACAGTTCAAGTAAACTTGAAAGCAGTAATGATGACTCTGCATGCTGTTTGCACTGTGTCTGCAGGACTGTTGCCTTGTGAGTCCAAACCCTGCAACAACTCTTAAATCCCTGCTATAACCTTTTTTTTTCTTTTTCTTTTTTTGGGGGGGCTGAACTAGCTGACCAATCTGAGCAGACAGAGCTTTGTGGGAGAAGGCCCTTAAAGAGACAAGAGCTAAAAGTCAGAGGGTGTCAAGATGTGCTGCAGCAACGTATGAGAAAAATAATTTGAGATGCAACTTTTTCTTGCAGGAGTGTGGGGTTGTAACAGTTCTGCCATGTATGGCACGACTTCAGCAGGTTATTAATGAATCAAACCTTGCGATTCAAAATAATGATGGCATATCATACAGAACTGTTCGGTGTTAAATATGTGTAATTAGTTGACAGATAATAAATATCTAAAGCAGCCGACTATGAGAAATACAATGATTAAAAAAAAAGTGCACCATCCTTTCAGCTAAGCACCATCAGCTGGACAGGGTCTTCAGACAAATGGCTGGAACAAGTGTGAACTTCTCCATTAGGACTCATGGACCTCCATCTGGTAAAACATTCAATTGTCAATAGAAAAATCTCACTGAGTCATTTCACAGGCAATGACAATGAATTACTTCAGGTCTAATTTGCAGAGTAAATGAGACTGGCTCATAGGACAAGAAGCTCAATGTGTCGGTCACAGATTTGAAGAGAAAAGTGGGAATGTGTAATCTAGTTTGTGCCCAGTCACACTTCACACCATAGCTGGACTTTGCTAATGTTTTAACTAGGGCTGGGACTTTAACGCGTTAATTTCGATTAATTAATTACGGGAAAATTAACGCGTTAAAATTTTTAACGCATTTTAACGCACTTTGCACCGTGGAACGTTTCTCAGTGCACGAGTTCCCGGCATACAGATTATATCGACGCACAATGTCCAAATTAGGGGCCGCATCCCGCGAAGGACCCGGCCCACGTCTTTCGCAGCCCACGAACACCACAAAGGCCGGAAGTGAGCAGCTCGCCTTCATATCAGCTGCCCTCACCTCTGCGTAGCTCATGTCGCCTAGCAACCGTGAGTGCGAAGCCCAGCTGTGTAAAAGCAGCTGTTAAACGGAGAACGAACTTTTTCTCCTTTTTGTGGTTTAATTTTAAGTCTTTAATTCAAAATAAGCTGTTAAAACAAGTATAACACATTTCAACATCAAGGAATACAGCTGAGCTAATGATTAATTTCCAACTATATTAAGCGAGACATTAATGTTGAATAAAACTATCCAGTTATGATGCTTAACTTTAATTTCAGGTGTTTGCTTATCACAGGAGCACTTCCACCCTTCATTGGTCTGTGTAGTAGACTGGTGGGAAAATAAACTAAATTTTGAAGTTTAAGCTTATGTATATTGATTCATTCATCAACTAAACTTAAATTAATATTTCTCATGTCAAATATTGAAATGCGATTAAAATGCGATTAATTTCGATTAATTAATTACAAAGCTTGTAATTAATTCGATTAATTTTTTTAATCGAGTCCCACCCCTAGTTTTAACATAAGTAAATCCACAGTTTAGTGAAGTAACTCCGCTCTTCTATAAATACTGCACATACTGCACAATAGAAATATAGGATACAAAGGAAAGCCCCAATAAAAGGAACATCAAAACAAATCAGAGAGAGAGAGAAAGAAGAAAGGGATCAGTGTTTCATCCCCGGGTATAACTCTCCATAATTATCTGCATGGGGTCCATGTTTACACATGCAGCCTCATGAGGTTAGAGTTAGAGATAATCCATTACTGAAGCTTAACATGTGATAATGCTGCAGAGCTATTGTTCAATTAGCAGACAACAGATTCACGCTTTTGGTCATTCGAAATTAAATAAGACTGAAAAACAAAGCAAAACCAAAAAAAAACCTTAAAATTCATTTGGAATTTTGCTACTTTCAGAGGACACACTACTACTACTACTACTACTACTACTACTAACAACAATAATAATAAAAATCATTATTTGCACAAACATAACCAAGTAATACCAAGTTTTCTATGCTGGCCATGAAAGCAGCTCGTGGTCGCTCGTAAACATTTTGGGCTGCTGTGATTGGTCAAAGTTGAGCCGTGTCAACGTGCTGCGTCTACATACTCTCACGCACAACTTGACAGCTAAACACTGCGCTCATCGGAGCGAGTTACACCTGGTTAAGCTTACTGCTCCGTCTACGTGGATTTTACCTGTTTTACGGAGGCGACCCGGAGGAGAGATGGCCTCCAAGGAGAGTTTTAACGACATGGGATGCAGTTCTTCCGAGGAGGACAGTAGCCGTGCGGATTTGACAGAAGGGTCGGGGGAAGAGAAGACGTCTCCCGTGGTGCGTCGGCATCACCCCTTCAGCGTGGAGGCGCTCATGTCCGGCAGAAAGACGCACAGCCGCAGCGGAGAGTCCGCCTGTTGTACACCGAAGGAAAGTTCGGTATCCTGCACAGGTTTAAACTCCTTGTATGTGAGTCGGGAAACGTGCAGTCCTCCGGGGGGAAGCCGAAAGTGCTTAACTGCTGCTCCTTCGTCGCCGGTGAAGTCTGAAACATCAGAGTCTGAGGACTGCGCACCATGGGTTACAGCCGGCGCGTTTTCCACGCAACCTCGTAAGTTTCTCTTGGCATATTAAGCACGACGAAACTGTCTTTATAGCTCATTTCTTTAGTATTAAGCATCCTGCAGCCTGGTAGTTGTTTGGATGACAGGGGACACAGTTTTCGGTCTCTACAGGCAGTGTTGCAAAGATGCATTTTTTTTGGACAGTTGTTTATTGAAAAGTATTAAATAGACTAAATATTAGTATTTAGTCTATTTAATACTATTTAATAGTATTAAATAGTGTAAATAATATTGGTTGTCAAGTTGTTTTTGGTAGGCTACAGCCAACTGCTCAGTCTTTACACTCAAATCAGGTTTGGGGAAAATCAAATGAATTAATCACCCCCTTCAAATCTTAATTTTTTTTCTTCTCCCAGGTCACCTCAGTCCTGCCTGTCAGCTGAGGAAACACAAGACCAACCGGAAGCCCCGCACACCCTTCACCACATCCCAGCTCCTTGCTCTGGAGAGGAAGTTCAGGCAGAAGCAATACCTGTCCATTGCTGAGCGAGCCGAGTTCTCCTCTTCCTTGACTCTGACAGAGACTCAGGTGAAGATCTGGTTCCAGAATCGCCGGGCAAAAGCCAAGAGGCTCCAGGAGGCCGAGCTGGAGAAACTCAAGATGGCCGCTGACGCCAAGACGGCTGCAGTGGCGGCCGTTGCTGCTGGAGCTTTACACCCTGGCTTTAGGTTACCACTGTCACTGGGTGCCATGTCACTATATGGACAGTCGTACTCTGCCTATCACCACCACAGACCCATACTGCCCATTTCACCTTTAGGAGTGTACGCTGCTCCTCTGGGCTACAGCATGTACCACTTATAAAAATGGAAATATCAGTGACTAAAGGATTCCAAACAAATGGACATGGAGGAAATATGCTAACAAATCTACGTGTATATTATACAGGTTCTACTGCACAAGAAGCATTTGTAATAACTTTCTGAGCACTTCAAAATCTGTTTAAAATCTGTTTTCCCCACAGTGGGGATAAGAGAAACTTCCTCTCTTACCCCTCTGGACTGCCTGTTTACATGACTTTTCTATATGAGGAGGGGTGTTGCTGTCCAGCTCTTTATAACCTCCAGTTGTTTACTTCTGCAATAATTGAGCAGGGCGAGGACTTGCACTGGGAGCCATAACACAGACTTTCCTATTAAGTCTTACTACTTATCAGATAGAGCACCTGGGGCCTTAAATTCAAGACACTTTGCATGGATGAGTGGGTGTTTCAGCAACTCAGGCAACTTCCTGTCGTTCTTTTCAATTTTATGAAATTCAGGTTATTGGTGTCTTTTAGACAGTAAGATTTATCCCTCTAACTGTACACTATTGTAACTACAATTTTGTTAATTTTCTCTCTTGTAGCAATAAAAGTATTTTCATTACTCCCTAATTTCTTTACGAGACATCTATAAAGCACAGACATATTTATTCTCTTTAAACTACAGTGCTGCAAATGTATAAGTTGTGTATTTATGATTATGAGAGCATGGTACAAAATTTCTAACCAAATATGTATTTATATTGTGCTTCCCCCTTTGAAAGGGCCTGCATTGTGCTATGCAGTTTTTTATATATATATATATATATATATATATATATATATATATATATATATATATATATATATATATATATATATAAAAATTTTCTTTTACCAAGCCTCTGCTTTATCATTCATATGAACCAAACTATTAAAGGCTTTCAGACTGTTTCCTTTAAATTGCATTTAATTTTGTGTTTTAAAAAAAAGTAGAAAAATATAAGTATGTGCTGTGTTTCCTGAATATACTGGGGGGAAAAAAAAAAGCAGTATACAAGTGAAACCAAATAGCTGTTTGTTCTTGTTCAGCACTTTGCAGATACATCTGCTCTTGGTGCGTGTGTGTGTTTGTGTGGTTTAATCCCATGTCTATGTTTCCCATCAGACAGTGGTCAGTTCAAGGCAATGTTTGACAAACCATAAATGACACCCATAAATTACCCAACTTCACAGAGAATTCCCGTTATGACTGAGCTGTCTTTTACCACACTTGTCAAACTTTTCCTTCCCATTATAAAGCTGAGATGCATTTTCAAGAGTTATGTGTTGTTTTGTATGTGACTGTACTGATGACCGATGATGAGGCTTTCAAGTTTCACAACAGTAGCCTTAAAAACTCACATTTATCCCAGTAATAGGCGTGTGAGTTTCAAGTTAAGGATCTGTAGTTATTGCTTGTGATTTTACTTTTTGTCCTTTTTTTAAAAGAATATTTCTGAACCTCACCAGAAAATAACTTCAGTATTCTTGTTGAAACAATCAAGGGTAAACTTTCAGCTTGCTTGTGGAGGAGGTGTTTAATGTCAGGATCTTATTAGCTTGCTCGCTCACTTACGACTCGGCTTGTCAAGTAACTCTCTTATGTGTTACAGCGCTTGTCCTACATACTGCCTTAATAAATTTAATATGGCTGACCACTGTTGATTTAGGCTTGAATTAGCCACTTTTTGCCAGAGCAGTCCACCTTAATGTCAGTTTTTTATAGTGCGGCAGAGTGACTTTGATGGTGTGTGGGGCCTGTGCTTTGTTACAATTGTAAAAGCAGCTTACAACTTCCGTGTG
The DNA here is from genome assembly GCF_007364275.1 of Archocentrus centrarchus. Classification (NCBI taxonomy): domain Eukaryota; kingdom Metazoa; phylum Chordata; class Actinopteri; order Cichliformes; family Cichlidae; genus Archocentrus; species Archocentrus centrarchus. The sequence continues at coordinate 14,121,177 of NC_044359.1, forward strand.
ACTTTGATGTAATGAGGAAATCGTTTATAGGCAGTGGTGCATTTATGAGGTTCCTCTTTAATCAGAACAAGACTGTGAGGCCAGGCAGACAGGCCAAAGGGGGAAGTGGCAACCAAAGAAGTAGTTTACACAGGCAAGCAATCAGCTTAATGAAGTGCAGATTGTCAGGAGAGACTCTGAATCACGTGTGAAACATCGTGTTTGTACTAATTACTGGGGGAGTTTTGCATTTCAGTGGCGGAGAATTCAATAAATTGCCAGTGCTTTTGTTTGGAGGATTTTTATTAGCACTGGTGATTGCTTTTTGTCATTTTTACTTGCTGTTCATCTGACAATGGTTGGGCATATTTGTGGTTTTGCATGTTACTTAAAGTCAACATGTGATTAAGAGAGTCTCTGGATTGAAGTCTTGTGCATGTCTCCTACCTCCTCTAGTGGCTGTTTGTAATATAGCAGCATGGGAAAAACTCCAATCTCACTCTTTATGTTTGATCTAATGAATATAGAAAGTGCACATTACAATTTAAATATGTGTATAATACAGTTTTATACTGTGACGCAGCTCCACATGAAAATCTAGTTACTAAATTGGGAAGTAGTATTAATGACATATTTAGAGACAATATAAAGATATCCCAGATTAAATACTGAATGAATGTTTTGATTGAACAAGCAAAGAATGCACTGAGGATCATTTTATACTTTTCTGAAAACCAGGCTTTGGAACATGTAACTCTGCACAAAATAAATGCACAAATGCACACATTTGTATGGGTCTTAATTTCTATAAATAAATCAAGAAACTGATGCTTTTGTGGTGGCCCATAACTTTACTAGGATATTTTATTTAGACTTTTCCTTTAAGTTGACCTCTTTTCCTTAGGGATGTAGACACTGCTGTCAGGATCAATAAAACCTTCTAGTTTGGTGCTGTTTCAGTTCATTAGGTCACCTGAGTTTCGTGAGTTCAATCTGCTGTATGAGTCGTCTTCATTAAATATTTTCTTTCCTTTAAGGTTATCCGGGACACCAACAGTTAATGTGTCAGGACAAGACAAACACAAGATCTATAATGTTTAGGGCTGCAAATACAGTTTTCTTAGAATTAGCCATAAGCGTTGGGACCAGCAGCTCACAGCTAGACAACTTGCCCTGCATGTTTGAGAAAATGTTTTCCACAGTATTTATCACCAGTGCAAAGTTAGAATTAAAAAAAAAAAATGCATTTAAGATTCTCTGCTATTGATTTTCTTTTTTCACTTTTAAACTTTGGTGCAGATACTAACAAAGCTACAGGCAGTGATGTCCACAAACAAAGAGAAACCCTTGGTGAGCTTCCATGTTGAGGCTAGAACACAAAGCACAAGGATTCTGTTATTAGTGTGTGTCCCTGTGTGGGCAGTCTTTGGAATTATCCCACGAGAGCAACACAGGAACAGAGGCAGGGATACTGCCTGCAGCAGCCTGGGGGAAGAGGAGGATGGCAAAAGGCTTCCAAAGACTACACTGGACGTGCACACACACACACACACACACAGCACACACACACACACACACACACACACACACACACACACACACACACACACACACACACACACACACACACACACAGGGAGGGGCAGTCATCTGCTGTTACCAGTTGGAGATGACGGGAGGGAAACAGTACAAAAAACACACTGAGGAAGAGAGCCAGAGATTAATAATAACTATTATGGTTGGAGATTGTCCTATAATTAGTTAAGACAGCTGGGTCAAGTGATGGCTTTTTAAGTAATGGTTTAATTGCTGCCACATTGAAGGTCTGTGTTACATAGCTCATTAATAAAGATAGATTGATTATATTTAAGATTGAAGCATTAATTAATTACTGGTAGGATTTCTTTGAGCATTCTTATATGAATGAGGTCTAATAGACATGTTGATGGCTTGGAGGAAGTAACTATTGAAGCTAACTCAGAAAGAACAATCGGAGACAAATAGTCTAAATAATTATCAGTAGTTTCAAAAGTAGCTGAATTTAAAGATATGTCTTTGAGATGGTTATGAATATTTTTTTTCTAATGGTTAAAAATTTAATTGTGAGGAAATTTTACAAGGTTACAAAATTAGTACAAAACCCCTCTTTTTCAGCCTGGCTACAGTGCTGAAAGACACATGGGGTTATATTTGGTTTCTTTTATCAGTGAGGAAAAATAAGATGTCCTAGCTTTAACTATTTTTACAAGCCAAATGAAAGTTTGTTTTTTTTAAATTAGGGAAATGAAATTTCCTCTCCAGCTTACAGTTTATATGCTTTAAGGTGTGCATTTGTGAGTTATACTGGGGAGTCAAGCACTTCTGATTTGAAGCTTTCTTTTTCAGATGAGCCACAGTATACACACTTGTACCCAGTGAGGATGTAACACTATTAACGGCATAACTGATGTCTGTGAGGGTAGAGTTTAGGTAGCTGCCCTCCATTGTATTGGCACATGGCCTCGCAGAAGATAATAGTGGAGGAATCACTTCCATGAACTTAGATACAGCACTTTCAGAAAGACTTCTACTGTAATGAAGTTTATTCCCCACTGCTGTGTAGTTTATTATTGTAACATTAATTGTTATTAAGAAATGATCAGACAAAAGAGGGCTTTTGGGGAACATTCAGTTTCTATGCCATACACAGGAAAAGAGTTTGATTAATTTTGAGAGAACCCAATTGGTCTTTAAGTGTAGAGGCTTTTGTTTTCAGAATCTACATGAATCACCCACTATAAATATTTCATCTGAAATGAGCTCTAAATCAGATAAAAAGTCCGAGAATTCAGATAGAAACTCTGAGTAAGGGCCAGGTGCATGATAGATACCAACAAATTAAACTGTTTTTTGAATTTCAATGATTTTTGAGTAATCACCGAGAACTTTATTGTAACATGCATCACTTCAGGAATCACTTATTTATTTGAGAGATACATGTTTGTCATTATGAAACAGGCAGCAGAAACCCACAAGTTTCAATACTGTGACACTTCTCTAGTGTTTCCTCATTCCTCATTCTACTTCCTAAATGAATGGGTTTGATTTCAGTTGCAGTAGAAACTTTACACTTTACACACTTAGATACTGATCAGGCATTATGTCTTTCTCTGTGGGTGTCCTACTTCACACACACACACATACACACGCCATTCTGATGATAAGCAGTCACTTCAGAAATGTTATGAAATTAGTCAACATTGTTCACACAGACAACACAGAGAGAGAGTCTAATGAGGCTTATAAACTAAAAGGATCTGCAGCTCAACAGCGTATTTTATGCTTCTCAGTCATAGTCATGCTTAAATGCGTCTCTCTGCTACTGTAAAATCAAACCTCAAAGAGGCTTCTGAAAGCTGGGCAAATGGTGCTTTATACCACTTGCACTGCATCTTTCATGTTATGAATAACCTGTTAATGCAAATGTTATCCTGGCTTATCTGAAACCACCATGGCATCTCAAGTTTTCACTGGTGCACTCGATGCAGCGCTCGGAAAGGAATATAAGAGACTGATGCAGATTTAGGTTTGACTGGTGGGAAATGAAAATGGTTACTGTTTATTTAAGAAAAAACACAAAGCCTTGTTGATTTGCGGTATCACTGCTGAACTGCACAAATACATACACTGAACATGTGTATAGAATGTGTTCCAGGGATACTTTTAGTTGTGATGTTCCACCCTCATGTTCCACCCTTTCTCCAGCAGGTGTCACTACAGCAATAATTTTCATCAGAAGTAGTGCACCTGCCCACTCCCCACCAATCCTCCACAGCCTTTCCAAAAACATGCATGCTGTAATTTGGCTGCTGCTCTTAAAATAGTAGCAATTAAAATGCATTTGTCAGTGGTCTAAAAGAAAGAGAAGGTGCTGCTTTTCTACAAGTGAAAGCTACTGATAATCAGAGTCTGTTAGAAATGGAAGAATGTGTCGAAATTGAGCCTTTTAGTAAAGAGCGAGTTGCGTAGAAATGCTTTTTTGAATATGCAAGTGATGCTGCACAGTGAAAAGAAAGCATACTATAATATTTCTAGTATTGCTCCACCACCTGTTTGCATCTAAGGCCTGTGTTTAAGTTCACGGCAGAGGGAAGCCTTGAGCTTAAGTGAGTGCATACGTGGACAAAGAGAATGAGTTCGAGCGCTCTACCTTTGCGACTTTCTCCATTCAGTTAATTTTAACTGGCTGAGTTGTCACAGACACTTTGCTTTATGTGCTTCCGCAATTACTCAGAGACACATGCGCATGCACACAAGCCTGTCACCACTGTAGCACCTTTCCAGCTTACAAATTAATGTCACAGTGATAAAGACTGACATAATAGTCCAAATAAAGTGTTAGCTGCACACGCCCCTGCACTGCCCTCTCTTACTTTCTTCTTCCATCTTATGCACACAAATCAAACACACACACACACACACACACACACACACACACACACACACACACACACACACACACACACACACACTGTTCCTGTCTCACACAGACTCACACTTGTCATTGCTCCTGTTGCCTCATCTACTCTTCTCCTGCCTCGCTCCCTGTCACAGACCCAGTATGAACATGAGCTGATAAGCTTTTGGCAGACATGTTTCAAGTGGTATCCATGTTCTCCAGAACACAGACAGGAATAAGTGTGAGACTCCAGGCAGTAAAGAACATTTACTGCATCACACATAATGATTCGATTTATTTAAACTGATTTTTAACTATGGACTTCCACCTGTTATTTTTAATGTATTCTTGAGTTTACAGATACTGGTTTTCTAAAAGGAGAGTACTTAGCATAACTTCAGTGCAGGAGAAGCTCATTGCCTTTTTATGTTTTCACATAAAGATGATGTGTTTTATAGACTGAGCTAAGCTACTGGCTCAGTCCAAATCCCTGTTCTGCAGTAACTATCTTCATATACCTTGTAGAAAAACCCAGTGTCTATAGATGCATATCTTCTGATGCATACAATTTTGAGTTTCACAGTGAAGACCAGAACATTTAATAGCAAGATTTATTTGGTTGAGCTCTACTGTTATATGTTTGTAGTTAGAATAAAGGAGCTTTACAAGATGCTATGATAAACAAGTAAAGTGGGCAAAATAATTCCTTGATCCCCTGCTGAATTTGTAAGCTTGCTCACTTGCAAAGAAATGAACAATTTCTATTTTTTTGTGGTAGTTTTATTATAATGGAGAGAGACTGAATATCAACCAAAAATGCAGAAAAATCATATTACATAAAAGTTATGCATTGATTTGAACGTTATTCGGTGAAATAAGTATTTGATCCACAAGCAAAACATGACTTAGTATTTGGTGGGGAAACCCTGGTTGGCAAGCACAGCAGTAAGATCTTTTTTGTAGTTGGTCACCAGGTTTGCAGACATCTCAGGAGATATTTTGGCCCACTCTTCTTTTTAGGAACTCTAAACCATTTAGGTTTCTTGGCTGCTGCTTGGAAATTCAACGCTTCAGCTCCATCCACAGATTTTCTATAGGACTGCGGTCATTCCATGACCTTAACATGCTCCTTTAGCCACTCCTTTGTTGCCTTGGTGTTATGTTTTGGGTCACTGTCATGCTGGAAGACCCATCGACAACCCATCCTCATTGTTGTGGCTGAGGCAAGGAGGTTCCTGTCCAACATTTTATGGCCCCATCAGATCATTAACAAGCTTCTCCTGGGTAGTTTTGGGCTGATTCTCATGATCATCTTCACCTGATGAGGCAAGGTTGTGCATGGACCTCCAGGCTGAGGGTGACTGAGGGTCATTCTCTGTTTCTTTCATTTCCAAATAATTACATCAACAGTTGTCACCTTCTCACCAAGCTTCTTGCTGATGGTCTTGTAGCCAATTCAAGCCTTGTGCAGGTCTATAGTCTTGTCCCTGATGTCTTTTGACAAGTTGAGATCAGGAGTATCTGTAACTGACTGATTGATTGATTGACTGTAATTGTGGCAAACAGCCAATCTGTGGGAGCAAGAATTCTGGCTGGGTTATGGGGGATCAAATGCTTATTTCACTCACTGATGCGCAAATCAAATTGTAACTTTTATGTAACATGTTTTTTTCTAGATTTTTGGTTGCTATTCTGTGTCTCTCCATTAAAATGAGCCTACTATAAAAATTTGAAACTGTTCAGTTCTCTGTAAGTGAGCAAACTTACAAGTTCAGCAGGGAATCCAATAATTAGTTCCCCAACTGTTCTGCTAGAACCTCCATACACTGCCTTGAATACACTTGTCTTGAGTAAGTAAACAATGAGTGAACAAAGTCTGGATTCACGAAACTTGGATTCACTCATAAAAGTAAATGTCACATTACAGATATAATATCACCATAGGTCCTTTGAAATCACTAAATGCTTACATACATGCTCAGTGACATTAGAGATGAACTGCAGTTTACTTCTGCTAACCTGCCATGGTGGCTGTGACTTTTACAGAAAAGCAAATGGAGACAAAGATCTCAATCTGTGTATCTCTAAAAATGTTATTTTAATGAGCTCAGAAAAAACAGGCTAACATCTTGATTTAAAAGTATCCATCCATCCATCCATCCATCCATCCATCCATCCATCCATCCATCCATCTTTTTCCCACTTATTTAATTTTGTTTGGTTGCCAGTCTGTCACAGGGCTAGCGCACAGATACAGATAACCGCATGTTCTCATTCACACCTATGACCAATTAACCTAATCCTGTGCATAGACTGTGGTAAGAAGCCAGAATACCCTGAGAGAACCCACACAGAAACAGGGAGAACAAACTCCACACAGAAATGTGGCAGCCTGGATTCAAATACAGGAGAACTGAAAAAAGAAGTTGCGAAAATGCAAGTTGATCTATTAGCAAAACATTTATTTAAAAAGGCAAGAAACTTTATGACAGAATGCTATTTGAGATGCAAAAAGAGAGATTGCTTTCACTTTTTTTTTTTCACTGGACAAGCACTGCTTGCCTTACTTGGCCTGATGGAATGCCACTGATGTCGACTATAATATAAAAAGGCTACAGAAAGTGCATGCTTTGCAGTTGCTAATTTATCTTTAATTACTACATCACTGACTTCACCTTTGTGTGTGTTATAGATTTCATACGCCTGGAAGCATTGCGGTTTATAAAATGCATTCTAATTTTGAATCTAGTGACAGCTATCTTTTTTAATCACATTTCTATACTGATGACATTTCTTATTTATTACAATGATCTTTAAATTTTACATTTTTTATATTGTATCCACTGTTTTTCTGCCATCAAAAACACATATGCAAGTGCAGTGTTGTGATATTCAAAGTGGTCCAATAAACACGAACAATATAATGAAAAACATTTCAGATGAGAATGCTTAAACCTTTTTACAAATATTGCATCCCCATAGTGGAAAATTCCTTTTGTCAAATCCTTCCCTTTTAAAATAAATAAAAACCTCTGCTTTGACTCCAGGGGTGATGTTGTATGACCTTTTAATAGTCAATTACACACATTCTATCTGGCCAGTTTTGAATCAAGTTTGCAGCCATGTGATTTGCAGGCTGTGGAAGCCATATGATGTGTTACAATATTGCTTTGGGATAAAAGCTATTTATAGATTCACATGTATAATGTCATGTGCTTGTTTTACCCTCTGTTTTACTCATTAGGAAGGATTGTGCACATGTATCTGCACCAGTTATAAGGGATGGGACCCATCCACCGGAGGGGTGTGTTGGGGGGGGGGACAAAATATTTCACTTCAAAACTGGTGTGTATCGAACAATCCATCCATCCATCCATTTTCTTCTGCTTATCCAAGGTCACAGGGGGACTTGAGCCTATCCCAGCTGTCACAGGGGTGGGTGCAGTCTATTGCAGAGCTTACACATAGAGAGACAGCCTGTCATTCACACTCACATTCACAAATTAGAATCACCAGTCATCCTAACAAGCATATCTTAACTGTGGGAGGAAGCTGAAGTACACAGAAAGATCCCAGCCAGCCGATGGATTAAAACGTAGGAACCCCGAGGCAACAGTGCTAACCACTGCACCACCATGCTGCCCCTTGACAAAACAAGTGTTGCAGTTGTTTATGATTAATTTTCCTCTTGTTCCTGTTACATGTTTTCTGCATTGCTGTGAGTTATGAGAAACAAGCAATACACATTTTGTTGTTGTTGAACAAATCCAACAGTCAATACTGTAGCTGTGAAGTCTGGCCTTCCGTACAACGTGTTACTATTGTGCAAATTTGTTGCATTTAGGTGCGCCATCAATTGTGTGCCTGCAAGGTATCTGGCTATGTGCTCCAGTCTCCAAAGCAAGAGAGTATTTTATCGCTCTCACACCTGGGTAGAGGAATTACACAGGAAAAAAAATACAGATTCAGTAACTGGAAATGCCAGTGCTGCAATTTAATGCATGTCTCACACATCACTGTGGTAACACAAACACAGTGCACGACACAGCAAGACAAAACAACCAAAATGAGGGAGGCTTTTATAATGAAGCCGGTTACCTTGTTTGCACTCTCCGAGGCCCTATTACCCTCATAACTAATCACCAAAGCATCCTAAGACACATATAAACACTGACATTCTCACACATTTACTCAGATATGCAATTAAAGGAAAGTTCCATGGGGAACCATTATCCTGGCAATAAGATACACAAATCTGCTGGTGTAAATTTTAGGATAACAGTAGCTCTAGCAGATTGGTGCTAATACACCAATTTTCCTTCTGATGTTCATTATCTCATCAAAACAAAACAAAAATAAATAAATAAGTTAATTCATACCAAAAATCCTTGTATCTGAAGAAGTGGTATTTTATGATAAATGTTTTCATGGTTTTTCTTTAAGAGCACATAGATTGACGAGCACATGGAGCATGTGGAGGAAAGAAAAGCACGTTCAGCTCTCAGTCATCACAAACAAAGAATTTGACATCTGTTGTGTGAATAAATGAATCAAAGTTGCTGTTTGCCACTGATAATCTAATTTATTAATGCTCTTTGGTGCTGATAAATCACTCTCCTGCTTTTGGTTTCCACCTGTTCTCAAGAACATGTATCTAGGGCTTACGCTACTAATGTTAGATGTTCTACTTTTGTCACTAGCTAGTTGCTTACTTTGTTGCCCATCTGGGTGACAAAGATTGTGCACAAGTGTTTATGAGAACTTTTTGCTGTTGCTGCTAAAAAATAAAATATGTTGATAAAAAGAAACCGCAGCAATTTATTACAAGAAGCTAAAAGGCTCTAGAGAGCTGAGGGATCTGCATATTTGGCTAAAATCTTGACCAGCAACCTTGAGCAGTCATTAGATCAATAGTTAGTCCATTAGTGGAAATATATGGTGCATAATGTACCCTTTTAGCAGGATTATAGCAGAGCTATACATACAGACTGAGAAAACAGAGTCAGGACGCATACTACACACAGTACATAATGTGTCATCAGATTTTATGTCCAACTGCGTGTGTATAATCACTTAGGGGATTTCGTTATCCACATTTCTGCTTATAGGGTCAGCTGCCCTTGTGTGGATGGATGTACATGACTCATAGGATGTAGGGAAGACCTCCCACATTGCAGTCTGCAGCAGGAGGGTCGAGCTGTCAGTCAGCATCCTACACGTTCATCTTTGGGAGTCAGCAGAACTCACCACTACTGCGTCACATTAAAGGCACGATGACCTGAGGGTGGTGGCTGCCTGCTTTGTCAGTCTGACAAAGCTCGTTTGGCCCGTTTCATACCATTGCAAGGGCAATTTGCTGTGTGTGACCTTTCAAAGGGCAATGTAAGATGACAAGAGCTGTTAACATCGGAAAAGCACCTAGGGGTTTCTGAAGATATGGGCCATTCTTACAGTTTTAGAGTTTATCCACTTGCCATCTGTAAAATGGACTTCCCCTTTGTTTTCTGTGCTTTCCGTGTGCCTCCGATATCCGTGAGGATTTATGTGGGCAGCTGAGCTCTGCTTTCCTGAACAAATTGTGTAATTTCATGGTTCGCAGTGGTTTTGCTTCCAGAAAAATTGGAGGAAGGACAATACCAGAGAATGCTGTCCGTACAAATCTTGAGGTGGCACCAAGATTTGGTATCTGATACAATGTGTAAATGTTCACCTAACCAAGCCACACAGTACAAATATAATCAATAAAAGCAAAAATGTACAAATTCTGACTCTCAGAAAGAATTCAGATCTACTGTAGACCATGCGTACTCACAAATAATGAAAGCTGCACTCCCTTAGAAAATGTAAATGCACATTTTTCAATTAAATAATGGAAAATAATAGTAATAATAATAATTTTGTCATTATTTATGGTCTTCCAATGACTCCACAATATATGATCATGTAACAATTAGTTTCTTGACAAAAACAAAACTAAATCAAAGGTATAGAACACAAAATACCGACAGACTGAGACTTTAACATAACTACACGTTGAGTATAACATATTCTAATAGGCAAACCTTTCTCTAGCAGAGAGATTTCAGTACAAAGATCACACACTGCATACAAAGTCTTATGACAAGATGATACCTCAGTTCTACCTTTTTATTATTAAATACTTTATTTAAACAATTTATCTCATTTTAGATCAAAATCTCTTTTTTAAGAGAGGACTGTGTGCAAAAGTGACTTTACATTCTTGCTGAATGTCATCACTTAAACCCTCACTTCTTGCCAGTATATCATTAATGGATGATTTTTCAATAACTGAGTTTCTTTTCTTGGACTGACAGATCAGGTGTTGCTTGTCTTTCACTAGCCTCCTTTTTTCTTTTCTGCTCTGTTATTCTTTATTTCACTTCAACATGTCAAACTTTTTATTTTTTTCCTAACGGCTTCCAAAAATGGAACCCAAGTTTTGCTTCTTCAGTCAAAAAAATTCTTCAGGTTTTTTGATCTGGCACCCCCCCCCCCCCCCCCCCCCCCCGTAATAACAGGTTCAACACTTCCTCATCTACATTTCACATCACACCTGTTTACTTATAGGGAGAAACGGGGCATGACAGTAGAATGCAAATTGCTCGGATAGCAAGCATGCTCCTATTGATTTAGCATGATTCTGATTCTCTAAAATACACAGAGTGGTAAAAATCCTACTTAGTGTGCAAGGTACTGTATGATCATTTCAGCACACATATTAGTGACTGGGGTCCATTAACTGGTAGTAACACTGGAGTTACTGCTCATATTAAAGGTTTCAGTACTGGAAATTTTTTTTTTTTTTCATAAATGTGAAAAAAACCTCATGCTGGAACAGGACATGGCCGCAAAAATGTTTTAAGGTTTATTTAAATTACAAAACATTAGCACAGAGTGCAAGCCTAAACCAATAAAAATGTCTCATGTCATCACTGGTATACAGAAATATTACCATATAAGGTTGGTGCACAGACAGACAGAAAGTATAAAGCAGCTCTTTTGTAGTTTTTTTTCCCATCAAATAGACAGTAGGAGAAAATCCAGTTTAAAATAGCTGCTATCAATAAATAATTCTACATTCAATATTAAAGGGAGAATGAAATCTTATCTGGCACAATCTGTTGCTCTTTGCGTACAAGTTGGTGTCTGTGTGTGTGTGTGTGTGTGTGTGTGTGTGTGTGTGTGTGTGTGTGTGTGTGTGTGTGTGTGTGTGTTAATACTTATGTTCTATCTATAAATGCATGCTTCTCTGTGTTCAAGTGTGCCCACTTTCAATCCATGTTGTTTGGAGATCTATATAGTGTGTGTGTGTGTGTGTGTGTGTGTGTGGCAGCAGGCTTAAGTATCACTGCTCCTGAATAGAGGATGTCAGTGAAACGGGTAGCCTCTGGGGTTTAGCTTCCACTCTACACGCTGCGAACGTTGTTCTATTCTAGGAACTTGCCTAAAAACAGAGAGGAACACAGTTGTGGCACTTTCTGACACTCCTACCTCTGGTGCAGCTGCTGTTTAGTTTTGGCCTTGGAGGGCAGGAGGGAGCAAAAGAGAGAAAGGAAGAGAGACATAAAGGACGAAAAAGGGGGAGGCTGACAGGAGACATTTACCCTGAAGGTATTTATTCAGCCAGAAAGCCACGCAGTTATATAACAAGTTGGCTGGCTGGGCAGTCAATCAGCAAGCAAGTTAGTTATCCATCAGTCTAAAGAGAAAGCTGGCCCAGTAAACACCTATACACCCTGCTAGAGCCAAACTGAACTGAGATGTTGAAAGACGACAGGCTTTGGACTTTGACTGTGGCAGGTGTGTGCCTCACTTTCATACGGCACCCTGATCAGGCAACGCTAATAGAAAGTGGCAAGACTAGAGGTGTGAAACAGGAGGCGGAGTGGCTGAAGGGAACAAGTCTTACCTTTATGACGTAAATTGAAAGCAGGCCTAGAAAAGGGCCTATATACGATGCATATTGATTTATATATATTGATCATTATTATTGTTATTATTGATATTGATTTTTTTGTATCATGATTTTAGGTTGTGTGTTTTTTGGTTTTTGTGCTTATGTGTGTTTGCTAATGGTGCCAAATGTTCATTTCAAAGATCCCACATCTAACCATCTGAATATTACATTTTTAGACATAAGCTTTTACATGACCCTACATAACTTATGTATGTAGGGTCATGTAAAAAAGGAAGTTTTCAAATCCATTTTATTGCTCCCAGAGGAATTAAGAGAGTAAATAGTAGAGAAATGCTGCTAATCAAATGCACTTAATTAAGCTGATCATCAGCAAGTGTGAGCAGCTCTATAAAACCAGAGGTTTTGACAGTTTGCCGGTCTGAAGGATTCAGGTGTGTGTGTTAACACAATGCCACAATCTTCCCAGGAGTGGACGTCCCAACAAACATACCCCAGATTTTTTGGAAGATATGGCCAGGAGAAAGCCTCTTCTCTCTAAGAACAATGTTGGCAGCATTGGCAACAAACCTGAACAAGCCATAATAGAGATGTTTGGGCATAATACAGTGCCATATTTGGTGAAAACCAAACACAACATATCAGCACAAACACTTCCTACCAACTGTCAAGCACAGTGGTGGAGGGGTAACGATTACTACTATTACTAAAGTTATTGCTGTTATAGGTGGTTCTACGAGCTGCTGAATCACAGGGTGTACTTATTTTTTCACAGGCCTGTGAAAACTTTCTTTTTCATGTGATTTTAAATAAACACATAAAACATACATGCTAACAGCCTGAAAGAGTTACTAGAATGAAAGAATTAAAAAAAAAGAAGAAAAAGACTTAATAAGCAGACTGACTTAAAACAGGTTCCCTTTCAGCTGCTCAGCTGATATCAGTCCACTCAGGTTCTCTAATCAAGGCAGGTCATTCACAACCCTCTAACTTTCTGTCTTCATGCCAGCAGCAGTGTCTCTAAGGTCTGAAGCAGCAATAGGTGCACTGAGACATATGTCACACAGCTGTTCTGATCTTTGACACACACAATATGTGGTATTGGGTGGATAGTGTATCATTAACCCCACACCAGTCAGTAGTGATGTTTTTTTATGTAACTGATAAATAATTTTCACCGTTAACTGAAGATCTAATTTTTTAGCTCTTCAGTTATTCATTGATTATTTGAACTTCATCTTTGCCACCAAACAATAAGGGTGCAGTGACACGTGTTTCCTTAGGTTTACTGATCGTGAACTTTGAGTTACTTTGAGTGCTCTATGACTTCAGCACTGGTGTGGTATTTACTGCTCATAAACTCTTCTTTATTAATTCTTAAGTGTTGTTAACACTGCAAGAAAGACAAAAAAAACATCACTTGCTCTTTCCACGTGACATTCCATGCTTAGAGCAACTAACATAAAGGCTTCATTCAAGTGGTATACTGAATGTTGAATCACACTGCTGTGTTATTGCACTTGGCAATATAAAGTAGCAGAGAGTATGTTTATTTAAATAAAAAGGATGATTACTTTTATCATCTCTTCTTTATTCTCTGCCATCTGTTTTCTTCCCTAACTTCCCTTCCTTATCTTATCTTATCATCCCTATTGAATCCATTCATGGAGCGGAAAGCACAAATGTAATTAAGCAGCAGGAATGACTGTCATGCAAACAAAACATAAATCAATGCTATTTAATTGAGCCACAAACCATGTTCATGTTCTAAGGAAGAAAACATTTTTAAGGGGTGAATACATTAATATCTTCATTATTTATGTAATGTATGCCATTGTCTTCATAGGAATATTCTGAAAACCACTGCAAGGATGCAGAAATGCACCAATCATCATGTTTATGAATAGAGATGCGCACACACACACACACACAGCGGAACGCAGAGGAAATTAGACCAAAACAGTCCAGTGAAGAGAAAAATAATCTGCTGTATTCTCATGAATATCTCAAGAATAAACCATATGCCTATCTCAATGTAATTTGCATATTACGCCATCAGACTGTAAACACACAGTCTTGTATTTTTCTCCCTCTATCTCCTCCCTCTCACAAAGACCCTCTCAAACTGACGGAATATGCATCATAATCTGGATTGCTGGAGATGAAAGGTCTGTGTGTGACTGAATGTGTGGGACGCTGAGACACATACTTATGCACTCTCCTAGAATGTCTCAGTGGTTGTGGCAGGTACATGACAGAGGCTGCTGACACAGCGAATCCCCCCCCCCCCCCCCCCATCCCAGCTGTGGTTTACAGATTAGGCCAGACATAATGGAATACAAATGATGTGTGGAGAGTAAGCTTTTTATCTCAGCTCATTGTGGATGCTTTACAGCAAGGACAATTACACACCTAAGGACAACATGAAGGTTTGTAAAATTGTAGTATCATTTATAAGTTATTAGGGATTTAGTTTGCCAGTTTTACATATTTATAAATATATATATATATATATATATATATATATATATATATATATATATATATATATATATATATATATATATATATATATATAGCATATTTTTTGATGCTATAGTAAGAACACACTGGATAATGACTTTCAAAGTCTGCACTAGCAGTTATGCTAGTGCAGACTTAAAACACAATATCAAAAAACCCAGATAAAACACCATGTTAAAAACATATGAACATTACCATATTAAAAGAAAAAGAATAAAAATAAAGTCAATAGTAAGCCTGGTTAAACAGAAAGGTTTTCAACTGTTTTTTTAAGAATCCACAGAGTCAGCTAACTGGAGCTGGAGTGGTAAACAGTTCCAGAGCTTTGGTGCCACTGCCTGAAAAGCTCTGCCCCTCCGTGGTTCTTAGTCTTGTATGTGGGACAACTAAAAGATTTTGATTTTGTTGTGTGTGAGACTGTTCACATATGTAAAATGTATCCAGGCATTTGAAATCAAATGTTTTTTTGTTTTTTTTTAAAAAGATCGGATTTGTATCGTATCGGCAGATAAAATATCAGTATCGGACCTAAGAAAGTGGTATCGTGCCATCCCTAGTACAAACTCTATTTTTGTCTCATATGCTGTATTTTCCTGTATGTTTGCACAAGTTTTTCAAGCAAAAACAACAAGTGGTGACTCAAGACTGACAGTACTGTATAGTTCCAAGACAGGACTTAGCCAACAGTCATAATGGATACAGTGAATTTTTGTGTTTTGTTGGGTTTTCTGTCTGTGAAGTTCTGTTACTTCAGGAGGTGCTCTATGACTGTCACCACTGGTGGGACATTGTTGTTCATTGTTAGCATGAACAACATTCAGAACTCTTCTTTATTTCATTTGCTGCTAAAGGTGCAAATGTTACCAGTGCTATCAGTAATGGGGGTAGCACTTTAGAAAGTAAGTTGTTAGATTCTTCAGATTACCCTTCTGCTTAGATACTTAAAACTTTAGTTTTGGAGTTTAAATAATATGTTTAGTTACAGCTCACAATAATTTCTGTTGTGAGCTCCAGGCTGGGATCAGCTGACCTGTGCTGCTGATGCTGCTGCTGCTGCTCTGAGGTTTACTGCTCTTGATGGATTTAGCCAACTGAATTCAACATGATGTGACCCAGTATTTCACAAGCTTTTTTAGCTGATTTCAATCCCCTACACTGACAGCATACTGTTTATACTCCCTGTATATTGACAGTATACAGTTGGCATAAAGGTTGAATTCAGTGAATGAATCTTAGCATCTTCAGGTTAAATACAAATTTGTCTCTACGACACTTAATGTATCCTAACTGAGCATAACCACCACAGGTGCTATGCACCAGTCCAACACAAAGTTTTACTCTAAATTCAGTACAGTACAGCAAGCTAACCTCTTTACCCTGCACTGAACTGCAGTATTTTCATGCAACCTTTGAATAACAGTTAGTATACATCAGTTTGTTTTGCAGGACATTTCACAATATAAAGATACATTACTTTCTGATTTAAAATTGAAGACATTACATGTAGGCTTTAAATTTCCAGTTTATCAAATGCCACTGAGCAGTCCTTGCCTTTAAATATAACCTCTCTCTCTCATTCTGGAAATACAGCAGCTGGACCTTTAGTTCACAGACACACCGTGTGACAAACTGCACACAAACAGTTTGTGTGTTTGCTGATATTTGTTGAGCTGATAGAAACGTTGTATTTGAAATGACCTGCCACAACACCTTACTCCATTTATGCTCACTCCTCTTCTGTACCGCTTCTGTACGGACATCTGCACTCATTCCAGCCCACTATAACCCCTGAGTACAGCGCTATAAATAATGCATAAATGCAATGGTTTTTGCTCTTTCACCTCTATGTGTGCAATAAGCTCCAGGGGATGGAGGCTACACCAATCTGATTGGTTATGTGTTATTGTTCCCTCCATTTAGTCTCAAACCGCTTTGATGTTTAAAGGCACAGTGACGTGAAATAATAACTTCCCTCCGATGCGTTGAACCAAAAGTAACAAGTCTGTTCTGAAAATGTAAGGAGTCGAAATTACAGATATTTTGTTAAAACGCAGGGAGTAAAAGTAAAAAGTTGTCAGAAAAATAAATACTCAAAGTACAGATACCTGAAAATTCTACCTAAGTACAATAACAAAGTATTTGCACTTTGTTACTTCCCACCTCTGCTTTTTTAAATAAGAAGTTCATTAGAGGTTCATATATTTCTAATCCTTTTATTGCCACAAAAGTAAACAAATCTCATGTGAAATGCAAATTTAGACTTAGCAATACTTTTATCTGAGCTGTAAAGAGCTGCACTTCATGTTTAAAGGTGCACCTACCATCTAAGAGCAGCTCGAGAAACAACATTAGTTAACTTATTAGTTAATCCTGTTAGCACAAGTTACTTTTTAAATTAATTAATCTCTTAAAAGCAGGTTATCTAACATTGATCATTGCTAATTTTATCTGAAAATCTTGACTGAGAACATGCTCAGCTCTACTAATCTGTGATACTGACTACACTGAGGATTCAATTAAGTTCAATTCAATTCATTTCTATTCAATTCAATTCAATTCAATTCAGTTCAAGTTTATCTATATAGCACCAAATCACAACAAACAGTCACCTCAAGGTGCTTTATATTGTAAAGACCCTACAGTAATTACAGAGAAAAACCCAACAGTCAAAACGACCCCCTATGAGCAAGAATTTGGCAACTGGGAAAGAAAAACTCCCTTTTAACAGGAAGAAACCTCCAGCAGAACCAGGCTCAGGGAGGGGCAGTCATCTGCCGCGACCGGTTGGGCTGAGGGGAGAGAAAAGACATGCTATGGAAGAGAGCCAGAGATTAATATCAATTAATGATTAAATGCAAAGCGGAGTATAAACAAATTAAATAAGGTGAATGAAAAGAAACAGTGCATTATGTGAACCCCCCAGCAGACTAGACCTATAGCAGCATAACTAAGGGAGGGTTCAGGGTCACCTGATCCAGCCCTAACTATAAGCTTTATCATAAAGGAAAGGTTTAAACCTAATCCAAGCTGGAAGCTGGTTCCACAGAAGAGGCGCCTGAAAGCTGAAGGCTCTGCCTCCCATTCTACTCTTAAGCATCCTAGGAACCACAAGTAAGCCAGCAGTCTGAGGAGATTAAACTAAATGTGATATTCTAAGCTCCTGCCACCTTAAAGATACTAATCTTGTCAATGCTAGAAATAAACTATAAGCTAATCTTTGTTTCTCATGCTGTTGGAGCTGCTCTCAGATGGAGGGTGCATCTATATGACAATAGACACCAATAACGCTTCTTCTCAAGTTGTGACCAATAAGTCATTACGCTTTTTCATGGATTGTCAACATGACCCCACTTTACACCCTTACAAAGTTTTATCAGGATTATTCAAATCTTTTTGAGCTATAGTGTTTACAGAAAGAATGACACGTACACACGCACATGCTCCACAAACTATAACCTCCTTGGTGGAGATAATAAATGCTGTATTCCTGTAATTGTTTCAACTCTTCAAGAAGAAAACATCTGACTGCAACTCCGGTGTGCACTGCCCCTGTTTCCAGTCTTTCTATTTTCACTCCAATTATTTCAGGGTAAGACTAACTGTAATATGTTTACAGGTCTTTAAAAAATATTAAAGTAGCAGCCATGCTGGCTTGTGCTGCTTTTACGTGCCAACTGGAAGCAGATAAGAAGGATGCTTGAAAACAGAAGGACATATAAAACATGAATAATTAAATCAAATCAAATAATGTAGAATGTACATATATATGTGTATCAATATTCATTATCTCACAGTCCTTATTTTAGCTTGTCTAATAAATAATGACTTGTTTATTACCAGCCGATTCTCCTTTCAACAATTTACCATCACAGGCTGCCCTCACACCAGCAATTAACTATAATTGCTCTCCCTCTTCAAACAAAATATGTCAGCGCCTGGTGCTTTGATATCCTATTGAAACTACAAATGCAACGAGTCTCTCTTCTTCCCAGCCTGTCATCAGGGAATAACAGAAAATCACAAGGATTTGATAGATAGGAGAATGAATTAACTGTTTTTCTAACCACAAATGTGAGCCTTTTCAAAAATCAAACAAGCTAAGAGAAACTCCTGTGTCACAATGACCACTCACAAATTCATGACAAACCCTTGGAATTTTTTAATCACTAAGATGTTAACACAAAATGACACAGGTGCTCTATAAAATTAAAGCACATGGATTTCATCATCCATCCATCCATCCATCCATCCATCCATCCATCCATCCATCCATCCATCCATCCATCCATCCATCCATCCATTTTTTTCCACTTATTTAATTTAGTTTGGTTGTCAGTCTGTTTACAGGGCTAGTGCACAGATACAGATAACCACATGATCGCATCCATGCATCCATCCATCCATCCATCCATCCTATGAGACTACCTGGTGAGAAACCACGCAGACATGGGGAGAACTCCACACAGAAAGGCCCTGTCCAGATGGTGGATTTGACCTCAGGATCTTCTTGTGAGGCAGCAGCTCCATTATACTGCCCCCATTGATCTGATTATTTGCTTATAATAATGCCACCAAATTTGGCATAATAATGCCACCATATTAAATACAGATAACATGTCTGGCTGCAGCTTTTACTAAAACCCTGCTAGCGTTCATACTTATAACCCAGACTAATTTGTCATCTTTGCAAAAGAAAGAAATAAAGGAGAAAGGAATAAAGGGATATTGTGATTAACAATCCATGAAGATGCTCAAAGACCTGGAAAGAAAAAGGTTGCTTTTAATTAAAGAGTTGGTTGGCGCTGTGTAACAGTCATATTAACAATGACATTCCTGCGCAGTGGGTGAAAGATGCTTTAAGCTTTACTGAGCAGCATGAGCAGAGGTCACAAGCAATTTAACAGGAGGGAATGGAAATGGAAATTTATAAAATTGGCATTTATTTTTCTCCAAGCACCCTTTTTGCACATTTGTAATAATTGCATTTCAAAATATTACACGTAAGAAAAATTTTTGTGTTTATAAGAGGCTTCAATTTATTTCTTCCTAGCCATTAATTGACATGAATAGTCTGAAGTAGTGATGTTGTATCTTCACACTTCTGGCTTTATGTGGAGGAGAATATGTACAGTATGTATTGGGATTCTGGAGATGTGTATTTTTATTGATTCTTGCACAGTTTCATATTACACAAAATGAGAATTAAATGCCACTTTTTACTGAACTTTTCTTTTATGAGATGCATTGTTTTCAGTGGGTATGGATCAGTTCTTGACAGGTTCCATGATCTCTTCATTGTCCCCAAGCGGTAAGATCTCCCCCATGGTGCAGTTCAGGCTACCAACCACTCAGTGCAACCTTAACCATTAAAAAGAACTGTTAAAGGTAATGATTTAAAATGACAGCACATCAGCAGTAAAATACAACTTCTCTTTGGTTTAAGAGTACTGATGCATTGCTCTTGCAAGGATACTCTAAACTCATACCTGCCTTCTCTTTATAAGAGATGATAGTGATCCCTGTTATCACAGAAAGACAAAAGCACAGGGAAAGTCCCTAAAGGCCCATTGATTTCTAGGGATAAGAAAGGCTTTATCTTACACAGAGGTGTGCTTTAAAATGGGTTCTTAGGGACCACTGAATGCAAATTTATGCCATTATCCCTGGGTTTTGGTCTTGTTTTTGTAATTTTCTGAGTTCTTCATTTCCTTTTATTCCACAGTGAGTCAACCATTGTTATATTTTTAAATCTTTGGTTTCTGTGTTCTGTGGAGTTAGTTTTTCATTCCTCATGTTTTGCTTTCTGTTTTGAGTTCTTTGTTTAGTACTTCTTATTAGAGTACTTTAGTTACTTATTCTTCACACATCATGTGACCCTTCCTC